>NW_019474766.1:0-1604 GCF_002814215.2 Seriola lalandi dorsalis | reverse complement strand
AATGACAGAGCCTGAGTTTATTTCTTATAAACAGCATATTTATACACTCCTCTTATTGCTGTCAGCTAAGCAGGCCCCACCTATGAATAATAAGGTATTATTAATATAATGGTTTGTTTGGTGTTGGTTATGATTGGGCATGATTTTAACAGTGTGTAGGCTTTAATATGATTTTAGATCATTTACTCTCTGTGTGCAATGGTGTATTTTCCATGCAGTCATACCACACCTACACTTTTTCTTTAGTCTGTGGTTGTTTTTCTCAGACTATTGTGTCATTCAAATCCACTTCTCTCGCTCGCTCGCTCTCTCTCTCTCTCTCCACTAAGCATTACTTTGCACATGCTGTTTAAGCATATAACTCTGCTGGATACTAATGTCAATGTATGATTGTATAATTACATTTCTTCTCTACTACACAATAGATGGTTGCAACCAAAATGCAGTTGTTGAAACGTCATTTAACCCTTAAGTCCCTCATTACATCCCCACTGGAACACAGCAGTCAAATACCCGGTGACATTTCATGACTCAAATGTTTCTCTTCTATTTACTTTCTATGAGAAGTTAAAAGGCACGACAACGAGATATGGGGATTAATGGAAGTTAGGCCTGTGTTATACAGAACCTAGAAAATTTGGAAAAGTAAGTTTGCACATGAGCACATGTGTGGGATGAGAGCCAATCCCACTCAAGACCAAGTTCTGCAGACTGTGGGTGTCCTGGCCGCTCAGTTGGCTAATGTGCCCACCGTGTAACTGTGAGACTCGTATCCGGTCCTTGACTTTGGTCACGTCATGCCCATTCTGTCTCTGGTCCTGTCTCCGGTGTCTTTATAATTTGAGGCGTCTGCAGTTCCTTCCCAAACTCTAAAAACCAGGAGACTGATGGTCTTCTTTAGGTGTGTGTATTGCAACTGGAGACGTCTGAAAGCTCTTTAGGGACTTTACAAAAATGATTAGGGATGGAGCGGAGGGTCAGCAACGAGTGAGAGTTATGTATTTATTATGTGTGTATGGATGTATTCATTTATTTTCTGAAGGGAGGGTAGTCAAATTTTGGGAAAAACACGGGAGGGTCTTTTAAACTTTCTCTAAACCTAGATTTATGTTTTATTTCAGTGTTCCTTTAGCCTTATTTAATTTAAATAATTAACACAATTATTACAATAATTACAATAATTTTCAGACAGTCCCTTAACTACTACAATTATATCAGCATGTTTTCTTAGTTCTCCTACATCACCCATGATAGCTGTAATGAAGCAAATTTGAAGACGATATTCTCCACTTGTATGTTTATAGTTTAGTCCTATGTTTAAGTGAATCACACAATGAGAAAAGCTAAAATCCAAATGTAGGTGCTCACCCACTGTGAAACACTTTCCAGAAACAACTTTTGCCAGAACAATGTGAAAATGTTTTTCTTGGTTTGCATGTGCCTTAGCTTTATATACTGTGTGTTTCCACAGTATCCCATTAAATCTCCCTTTGAACCAGGCCACCCTTATTTTTCTTAATCCCTTCGAACAAGGTCCATATGTGTGTGTGTGTGTGTGTGTGTGTGTGTGTGTGTGTGTGTGTGTGTGTGTGTGTGTGTGTGTG
>NW_019474765.1:0-1604 GCF_002814215.2 Seriola lalandi dorsalis | reverse complement strand
AAGGAGGCTGTGCAGTATTTAAAAGATGGGACAGAAGACGAGGCTCCCGCTGGGCCAAATGATGTGTGTGTGTGCATTGAGGAATCACACTTTACATCGCACAGCACAATTATAAACCAATTAAGTTATGAAATCAAAAGTTAACAAGACTCTCAAGTAGTTTTATTCATTGAATACAGTTCGGGGTTGGCAGGCTGAGGATGTCAGCAGCAGGGGAAATCAGTGCACACCTCTAACTTAAAGGATAATTCTCCTCCACCTCTCATTTATTGGCTTATTGTACTCACCGAAGCTGAGAGCTCGGGCTGCGATGACACTGACAGGGTGAGAAACATGAAACATCAGGCGATCTGACGGTTTGTTTAAAAACAGAAGAACTTTATTCAGAGATCTGAGTGCATCTGAACGGTCCATAACGGTGACAACTATGGTCAAAGTTGGAGTCAAGCAGCAACCTCCGACACTGAAGAACCAGAAGCTGCAGTTCCTCTAACGACCACTAGAGTCTGGCTCCAACGGTGAGTCAATTCCCATAGACTCCCATGTTAAAATGTCCAAATTTACAGCAGAAATAAACATGTTTACAGCGGAGATGCCAAGATGGTGACGGCGGAGTAGCTCACTCTGAGCTTCAAAACCACTCTTTAGAAACCTGTGGGTGACGGGAAGTCAACCTATGAACTGTGACAGAGTTTAAAGACCGCTTGTATTCTTTTATCCCGTTACTACTTTTCCCAGGTCCCAACAAGCTGCAACAAACTGGAATCATTAATCTATTCACTAACAAATATTTATGCAAGTAAGCTTATTGGAATAACGAGTAAAGTTAAGGGGATGATGGTCAGGATGGAGGGATGAAATGGGGTTTCAGCAGGAGGGGACAAATAAAAGGCCAAATGGGGGTATATTGATGGACCAGGTGGTGCAGGTGGTGTTGCTGCAAGAAAACTTATGGTAATAGGTTTGATTGTTGGTCTCCGTGGCTCAGAGGTGCTGGTGTTCATATCACGTAACAACACACATAATGTCAGCTTCTGTTTAGACATGGTTTGTCCATTCTTGGTTTAATGTCGGCTAGCTGTTAGCCCCAGGAAAAGGACATTAGAAATTACATTTGAAAAAACAAAACATGTATAATTAGAATATATGTAGGTATAGTTTCAAGGATTTCATAATAACATTTTCATAATGTCTCAAACTGTCACGACCTCTCCCCCAGTGACACCTGATTGTTTGGAGCGGATCTTCTTTTCTTTATTTTCAACCTTAGTGTGGACGTGGTGCACTTGGTTTCGTTTTTGGTTTTTACCTGGTTCTCACACCTGACCCTCATCTGTAATCAGCACACCTGGCCTCCATCCACCACTCAACTCTGCAGCAATATTAAGCCGACCCCTCGATGGTTGGTCTTCACTCGGTTTGTTTGAGATTGTCTTTATGACCTGCCAGTTTTCTGCCTCCAGGATCTCCTCCAGACAGCCAGCCCTTGTTTGCCAGCCCAAGCCCTCCGGGGAGCTCACCTCCCCCCCTGGATCCCACCAGCCACCATCCCTTTATCTTTTTATTAAAATAAAATACTTGTTTTTTTGGACTAACCGGCGCCT
>NW_019474764.1:0-1604 GCF_002814215.2 Seriola lalandi dorsalis | reverse complement strand
GTGTGTCACAAAGTGACACATAAAACTATGTTTTTGTTTTATTTTCGTTTTTTCTTTTTTCTCCACTAACTTCACCGTCCCCTGCTCCAGGATCAGTGAGGTTTAACTGCTGATTCCTCATCCTTCAACTTAGCGTGCACCATCTTCTCTTCATCACCAGTTCTCATCTCAGCCTGGTTGTTTTGGGTCTGGTGGCACTGCGTGTCTTATTTTGACCCTTCTTCGTTCCTGAGTACAAGGTTTTGAGTCTCTTCATTCCTCTTCAATCCTCATCAGCGTCTTTGTACTCCAGTCAGTTGAGGAGCTCAGAAGTCATGCTCAAACGTGATACTCAGTTTGAAAGTATTAAATCCACACATATTTATCTCGTCATTCAGGACCAGACACATTCAGATGAGGTCCTCCAGCTTTTACAGCTGATACTTATGTGTAGTACGTCCTATTTTGGGTGCTATTGCTGTATATTCTTACACTCGCATGTTGAGTGGCTCTCTCTGATAAACACAGCACAGTGTGTGGTAAGTACCTGAAAACAGATTAAGGTGGAAAAGCATGTTTTTAAGCTTCCAGACCAAACTCACACTGTTACATATATGGTTATGGTCAGAGGTAGGAAATTACTGCAAATCAAGGATCATGGTATAAATATATCCATGAGTGCAAGGAGGATTATCCATCTGGCACAGCAAGGATCACTCAATAAATTCTCATAATCCTTTACTGAGTGCAAAGTAAGTGTGTGATATGACTTTGATATGTCTGTGACGACTCCAACAAAGAATTCAGAGTGGACATGCTGGTGTTGATCCCTGTGTCTAAACAGTATGGCTGTAAATCAGACATGTGACCCTTGTGCAGTATGTTAACTAATTCCTGTGTTGTGTGTGATGTGATTGGGTTGCACACTGACTCATTTTCCCCTTGTGGACAATATGGTCATTTAGGTTTCAGGACAGTATATCTGCAAACAAATTGTTCTGTATATTTTGTATTTTCAAATAGTTCTTGTTAAAGAGCAAACTGCCCTCAGGAGGTGCTGGCGATCTAACCTGACACTGATTCGATAGACTCAAGCCCAAATATTGCGATATGTGATACGATTATAATAATACAATGTACTTTTTTTATCACAAGAATATATAATTATATTGTTGTATTTTGTGTTTCAGTTGGTTTTTTTTTTGATTATAGATAATTATATTATTATATTTTATATTTCAGCTAAGCAATGCTACCACTAAACAGACAAGTTAGGGTCAGACTCATTAGCCTGTGCAAGACTGAAAAAAATTGATATGGTGAAAAATATTGCACGGTGGCAAATATATTATATTTATAATTATAGAGCAAGACAATACAATAAGTTATTAGTTCTGTCTTATCATGAAAAATATAGATAATATTTGAATCCCTACATGCATTTTTTTCCTTTATTGAGTGATTGCAAAACAAAAAAAAGTGGAGACAGATGAACAAAGAACAAACATTAAGAGAAAAAAGACAAGAAAAAAAAGGTACAAAATCATTGCAGAGGGTATTTAGTAATGCTGGTGTGTGTGTTTGTGTGTGTGTGTGTGTGTGTGTGTGTGTGTGTGTGTGTGTGT
>NW_019474763.1:0-1605 GCF_002814215.2 Seriola lalandi dorsalis | reverse complement strand
TTATTTATTTATTTATTTATTTTTTATTATTATTATTATTATTATTATACAACTTTATTAGTGCTAGTGGAGCTAGAATGAGCTTGTGAGCCTTGTGAGAGGTGTAAAAGGTAAAATGTAAATGTCTCTTTGTTGAGACTGCTAACAACTCATATGCATCTGAAATTAGACACAACTCCACATCTTGTTTTTATAAGAGTGCTTCGGTTTTTTCATGAAAATGTTTTTTTTCATTTATTTAAGTTTTTATTTACACGTTTCACCCCATTATTTACAGTAAATATTATATAAACGCGTATGATCAGATGGGCCATGTGAAATTGGTCCTTATGTCGACCTGTACTTCCAACTTTGCGCATGCGTGTTTCTTATTCTGTCAGACAGCAGCAGCCAGTAAACATGGCTGGTGTTGGTTTCCGACGGTTGGCCCTCGCTCTCTCCAAAAGGAAAGGGCCCGGCATTTCAGCCCTGCTTTCGGGATGTAGAGCGGGTCAGTAGTGTGTTAGCTGTTTTATTGTGCGGTGTGATGAGTTTCTGTGGAGATGCGTATCAAAATTTAAAGTTAAAGCCTCGAATGGACATAACCTTGACATGCTAATGTTAGCTTGTGCTAGCTATGGAGCGATTCTGAATGAGCGTGAAGGCGGACAGAATAACATTGTTGTTTCTTCATTTCATTCGCTTTAGAGCTTTATAACTTAGACCTTGTTTATTTACATTGGCATTTATTGGTGTTTCAGCCTCTGGTGTGTCAAAGGATAGTCTACCTGGTCCGTACCCGAATACCCCAGAAGAGAGAGCCGCTGCTGCAAAGAAGTACAATATAAGGATTGAGGACTATGAACCATATCCTGACAAAGGAGAGGGGTGAGCTTTACTTTGAAAAAAAAACACATTAATCCTTTTAAATGCACTTTTGCACGCAGCACATTCTTAGTTATTTTTCCCTAATACAGACAGCATTTACTCAGAAAAAATACAGAAGTTATTGCATGGATAATCATTTGTTATCATTATGTCTTGGTAGATTTGGTGACTATCCAAAGCTACCAGATAGATCTCAGCATGAGAGAGACCCCTGGTACCAATGGGACCACCCTGACCTGAGGAGGAACTGGGGAGAGCCGGTAAGATACTGATGAGTTTATTTCTTGCTACTGGAATTATTCATGTTTGTATAGTGTATTACATGTATTTTTCTGGGACTATGTACAAAAACATTGAGAAGAGCGAAGAGATGCTTTGTACCAGACTTAAAAATAAAAAAATTATTACAGTATGATATTGCCTATGACTGTTAATCAGCGATTGTTTCCTGTCCATATTTAGATGCACTGGGATTTTGACATGTACATCAGGAACCGTGTGGATACATCTCCCAGTCCTGTGTCCTGGTCAACAATGTGCAAACATCTGTTTGGTTTCATCGGCCTCATGCTGTTCCTGTTCTACGTTGGGGAGAAAATGCCATCCTACCAACCTGTGGTAAGTACAGGTCAAGGCCTCAAGCTCACCACGCTGGCTTGGGAAATTAGTAACACAGGATCTGGGCCAGACAAAAACAATTGATGAAATTTTAATATCTTATACCTCTTTTTTTTTTTT
>NW_019474762.1:0-1605 GCF_002814215.2 Seriola lalandi dorsalis | reverse complement strand
ATTAGAAAAAACTTCGTCATGATGAGCATGTTGTAAACTTCTGGAAACCACTGTGAGTTTGATGAATCTGGGCCAGAGAGCCCTCTGTGAGATGACATCAGTTGACTTTACAGTTCAAACACACACACACACACACACACACAAACATGTCCAGGGGCATTCACCCTTCATCTTCAGTGTTCTTGGTGGATGGAAGTAATTCAATTATGTCCCAGCACGTTTGTGTTTGTTTATCCATATCACAGCAAAGCCTGATTTAACTCTCCTGGGATATCACACGGGATGAGCAGATGTTGCGGAGACCTTTGTGACCCTGTAAGTCCCACAGTCACGATCTGTGTGTGTGCAGTGGCTTGCTGAGGCGTAGTAACACTGGCAGCTTCTTTTTCCCCTGCTTAGCCCTTGAGTAATGTGCAAACCGGAGCACGGGGGCTGGGCCATGAGGGTTCATTAACTCAGCTGAAGCCTGATGAGCTGGAAAACTCCTAACCTTCAATGTTTTAGCCCAGGCAAAGCTCCACAGAGGAGTGTAATTTCCCCCAGCATAACAAATGGCCTGAGTCTACGCCAAGGCTTTCCCGCATTTATGACCACTGATTAACAGATGACAGAAACACAAGACGAAAGTAAAGGTGCATTGTTGACAGTATGATTTGAATATTATGCAAAAGCCTATCAGATTTCGTGACAGAGGGAGAGCACGGCACATATAATAGTATGAAGGGAAAACATGTCCTTTCATACTAATTTTAAAAATAGGCTGAATACATTTTTAGACCAGTAACAGTCATTCTCATAGTTTTTATCTGAAGTTAACTTTCGCATTTCAATTGAACTAACCTTAATTCTTTCAGACAGCAAAGTGCATCTGAGGACCACTGTATGTTGTCTTGAGTTGACAATGATGTGGCGTGGGAGAGCTGCACACACTGACCGCAAGCTGACCATTGTGTTTACCACCCAGAGGCTCCACTTCCAGATGACTGCAGACAACTGTTTCACTTGACCTTGGCTGTTATGACCATCAGGCCGAGACCTGAGACCGTTAAAGAGTGCGGTCTAGACCTGCTCTATATGAAAAGTGCCCTGAGATAACTCCTGTTATGATTTGACGCTGTATAAATAAAGTTTGACTTACGGTACGGTTCACGGGGACGTTTAAGGTCAATGATGGAGAGTTTCAGAGAGTCTGCTTGGTGCCTGGTGAGCCTGAAAGAGATAGTACACACATAAATCAGTGTGACATGGGGCTGTCTCCACTGGCTGTTTCTCAAAGATAAAAGGTTCAAGGCCCTGACCCTCTCTGTCCAGATCTAAGACTAAGCATCACATGAATGGCTTGTAGTTCATAAGCTCACTTGGGGTTAAAAGTTTGCATGTAAAACTGCGGCTTAGTGCAACTACATGCTTAAAAAAACAGCAACTAGGAAAATAAAACTATTCTAAAAATGTATTTTCTTTAACGCAATAGTTGGACATTTTGGAAATATACTTGATGAGATGAGAAGATCGTCGATACCACTCACATTCCTGTCCGTTATGTTTGAAGCTAGAGGAGAGAGGCGGCTAGCGTAGCCTAGCATAACACTGAGAGCAGGGAGAAAC
>NW_019474761.1:0-1605 GCF_002814215.2 Seriola lalandi dorsalis | reverse complement strand
TCCACTGAAGATTGAAAATGTATCCTCTCACAATACAGCATATAGTTGTTACTGTTAGAAAAAGCCAAGAAGCATGAGATACCTCAAGTTAATTTAAGTATAATAGATGGATCAAGCTTTGCATACAAAGTTAGTCTCTGATTCTTGCTCTACATCTTGACTTTCTGGTCAAGGAACAAGTTGAGGGGCTGTTACGCAGGAAGTCATAGGTCAAGATCTTAGTGACTCAAACTTCTAAGCTCTTCTCTCTAAAATCTTTGAAACCAAATCTTGAAAGAAGCACTTCTACACGAGAGAGCAGAAGTGCCTCTTTCTTGGCTTAGTCTGTTTTAAACTGTCAAATAAACCTTTTACACCAGTTCCTCCGCTGAAGTACCTGTGCAGTGCAGCACAGTAATATAACATGTCACTTTGACAGGTGCTCAGTGAATTACTACAACCCCACTTTGCACGCATGATCAAACACCTACGTCTGGGTGCTGAGGGTTTTCTGCTCTTCCCTGCAGATGCTAAATGATATCGTTAACATTTTAATGCAAGAGACATTTACACGCGGGCTTGCGCAATTACACCTCTGATTCAGTGGAATCCAGACAGACACAGTGTGATCGGTAATTAGATTTTACATTGGGTGAAACGCAGCACAGCACAACATACACACGCTCACTCGCTCGCTCGCTCCCGCACGTGCACACACACACATGCACCAGTCGCCAAAGCTTGCTCCTAATTAGAGAACTAGACGGGCTCAAAGAGGTACAGTACAGTAAAGTAGCCCTCATTATGCAACTAGGATGTATGAACTAGGGGATATCTATTATCACATATCAGGGTATCCATTACCCAACATTAGCAGCCCTTTCAACTGGAATCACACACAGAATTCAAAATGTAACCCAACAAACCCTCTTATAACTCACACAAGTGAGCAAGAGTTAAGTGGGTTTGTAAACTTAATTTAGCTCATTAGATATTCATATCAGAGCAAGACTGTACAGGATGATCTATCACTTGACTGTATGCTACGTGTTTTCATGGGGTAATTTAATTTCATGAGCTGTGATACCGCTTCTGCAGTCAAACCCTAATTGGTAATTAGTAAACAGACTAATGGCCGTGAGTGAAGCTGTAAGGCTGGTCAGGTTTCACTCCTCTGGTTTGTGCGCGGGCCACTGTGGCGACCGGGAAGGCCACGGATCTTTGGACATTTTTACACATACTGGAGAATCACCTCAGAGCTCCAGCAAATGGGGCTCTCATCAGTGCACTGCCTTCATTGCCTTCATGTAGATTTATTGCAATGCAAACACCAGTTCCCCCTTTCTACTCACAGCCAAGTTCAATCCATCTATCCCCCGCGGTCCCTGTAGCGTTTTCATCCAGTGTTTCAGGTTGCTAATAATGGAGGGGTCATGTAAAATTGGCAGGCTAACTGATGTTGGCAGCTATTTACTGCACTGTAAGCTACACTGGGCTAGATGGTCTGGAAGAGCTTCCTTATATCAAAGTGGATCTGCCTTTACCCCCAAGAAAGGTCACAGCTAATTGAGATCAAAATTTGATTGCATGATCTCCTGATCTGTGTGTAAATGTTCTTTTTTTTTT
>NW_019474760.1:0-1605 GCF_002814215.2 Seriola lalandi dorsalis | reverse complement strand
TAACTGGTAACCGTGTTTCTCATATTAGACACAATTACGTCTGACAAAGGAAGGTATTTAAGATGTTCAATCACATTTAAGCGTATGAAATAGTACTGACTCAGAAAAGAAATGGTGTTTTAAAATCGACAATACAAAAACCTTTGTCCCTCAGCAGACAAGACGACTGACGTGTTGCTGAAAGATTGTTACCTCTGCTTGAACATCAATAGGTTTTCAAGTCAGATCTGCTTTCTTCTTGTCACCTTGAAAAGCCACCTCCTTTCAATGAAACAGAACCGACTCAAAAATTTTGCAAAATGCTCTGAGGAGAAAACTAAACATAGGAAACAAAATAACTTGTTAGATCAAATGTAATTATCACCACAATTTAAAGATTCTCTTCTGGAGTTTTTCCTGTCCGACTGAAAGTCGCAGTCTGGAAGTCGAGTGTAGTGTTTATCTTTACTGCTGGCAAAAACCATAGTCACAAAATGTGCTTCAGCCATCATCACACAACTATCAACCACAAATTATAAATAAAAAAACATTTAACAATTTAAAATTACTTTTCAGAACTGGAATAAAGCAATCTGACAGCACAGGGCACCTAACACAGCACATAAAAAATAACACACACACACACACACACACACTTGACAAAATTGTAAGAGGACTAGGCCAAAGGGAAAGGTTATTTTAAACACTGTTACTGTGTTTAAAATAACACTGTTATTTTTCTCTTTTTCAAAAACTGCACACACTGGATTGTGCATTTGGTTAGTTCTGGGTGGGGTCAGCTTACACCAGTACAAACAGGGAGTGGGAGGAGGTTGGCCCCAAATATCACATCAGAGCTTCAGCCCCATCCAAAATCGGAAAGCAAACCTAACAGCCCCTAACAGGAACCAGACAGTCAGACGGGCCTCTTCTGCACTGGGGTGGCTTTCATCACACACACACGCAATTTTTGGCAGCGTGGTAAAGTTTGGGCTGGTGCTGTGGAAACCCTTGTAAACCTTAGACTGGGGAGTAGCAAGTGTCTCAGCCATGATTTCTTAAACACCAGACCAACGTTTTATCCGTTTTCTATCTGCCAAGCACTGCACAGAAGCTTCGGCCCAGTTCAGCATTACAGGATCAATTTCTGAACTTCTAACAGCCCAGTTTCCCTTAAGCTACAAAACCATATGGTGCAAGACATCAAACTATATGTTGGAAAAGCTTTTCTTTTTAAGAAAAAATTATATGCAAATCACTTCCTTCATTTTATTTCTGACATCAGCCTTTTACTTAAACTTTGCAAATAAAGCAAAGCTTAAATTTATAGGTCAAAAGTAGATTTAAAAAAAGCATTTACAATATCCAAAGACAGGGTTTACAAAGTAAAGATTGAAAAAAAAAAATTAAAATCTGAATTCAGATGCGTCGAGTTTACTTATAAGCACTTACTGCTTATGCCACATTAAAACCACATATCTGCTGAGTGCAGGGTATTTCCTCTCATACTTTAGTCTGGCTGTTATTGCTTAGCTTTGATGGTCTATATGAGCAGGTAACAGACAAAATGCAAAGAGCTGTATATTCAAAATGTAATGCAATTTAACCAAAAAAAAAAAAAAAAAA
>NW_019474759.1:0-1605 GCF_002814215.2 Seriola lalandi dorsalis | reverse complement strand
GGGGGGGGGTCCTTGAGGTTTGTTGAGCAGCAGTTTGATAGGTTGACAATTCAGCAGGTTGCTTTGCTTTCCACACAGTGACAGAAGAGGGAGAGAGGGACATAGATGAGTGTGAGTGTGTCTGTATCAGCACACACAATCGCATGTCCTGTCCTTTGTGTGTGTGTGTGTGTGTGTGTGTGTGTGTGTATGTAGACTGAGACAGGTAGGCTCCGCTGTTGTCATCAGCAGCTAATAACTGCTGATGATTACCTGTCTACAGGCCTGAAGCCACTTGCTATAAACACAACTCACCTAAGCTATAGTGATGTACAATTATCTCGGTGGAGCAGTGTGATATGAGACTATTTGCGACATGAAGACAGAAGGAAGGAGAGTCAGCCGCCATCCAAATGGGCTGACCAGCTGGGAGACAGAATTAGCATTGCTTAGATTATATGTGATGTCCATGAAAAACTTTCAGAAACTAAACAAGAAACAAAAATACAGAAGTAGGACCCGGGTCGTGATAAAACAGGGTTAACCTTTTCAGCTGGATTGTGCAGGGAAGCAGAGACTGTACTTTGATTTCCTTTAAACAAATGCTTCCATACGTGATACATGGGGGTCTCAGACTGACATGTAAATCTTCTAGACTACAACTAATCAATAAATCAATAACAAGCCTTATTTTGCTACGTTGGCTCAACCACAGGAGTTGATACCACTTGAATCAGACGAGTTATTCCTCCAAGTATCACATTTCATCCATATTTCAGAGTATCTGACTATGCAGGTTGATCTGACGGCGCACTGAGAGAAGGAAAACTGGAGGAGGATGGAGACTGAGGGAGGAGAGGGAGAAGATGAGACACAAGAACAGGAAATGAAAGATGCGTCAGAAGACAGAATGAGAGCAAAGCCAAACAGCAACACAAAGACAGAGATGGAAACTTGGAAAAGAGTGAAAGAAAGAGCAGGAGAACTGGAGTGAGAACAAAAACCGACTGTCATATGAAAGGAAAGAATGTGTGTGAGACAAGCAACTATCCCGTGGTGTTAGCCAGTGTGAGGGCAGACTAATTAGGAAGTGTGTGCTGCCGCTGGCAGGTTTGGTGACTTCTTCTTGCTGTGGCTAGCTGAATTAAACACAACACACTGGGGGGAAAATAGCTCAGGAAGGCAGGTTTTTCTGCTGTCTGCATGCTGGAGGTAAGCACACATCAAAGAGCGTGGTCAATGTTTAGTTTCCTGTTGTAATATTGGGAATAGAGTTGGACAGAAACTCAGTGGAGCTCCAAAATGGGAAGCAATGGGAAAACAAAGAGGGTTTTTTTTGGTGCTGATAGAGATGTAGCGCTTTATACTCCTGCTGAACTCTGGTCAGTTATCAGACCGCTTTGAGTCTCACTGAAACCTGCAGGAAAGGCTTCTATGATGGCACACTCGGAGCAACACGAATCAGAAGCGGTCGTTGTCGTTTATGCAAAGATGACAACAGATCTAACTTGAAGCCCTAGACAGTATATCAGAGGAGGCCTGAATACCAATGTTCTGATCATTTAAAGGGATAATTTAGTAAACTAGTTTTGCAATGGGAAATTATGAAAGAGAGATATAAAAAAA
>NW_019474758.1:0-1606 GCF_002814215.2 Seriola lalandi dorsalis | reverse complement strand
TAAAGGAAAAATACATCTGTTTAGATCATCTATACTTTAAGGCAAGGGTGTAGTATGGAATATATCTATCTATCTATATATATATATATTTACGGGGAATTAAGCCAGTGTTGATGCTATCCCATTTCTAATGTTTTATGACAGTGAAGGTGTAATGCCAAAATGATGGTGTTGAATAACACATACTGTTGTTGTTGTTGTTGTTGTTGTTGTTGTTGACATAATGCCAGGCACCGGCTGTTTATCTGCCGCTATCTAAAGCTTTCCTCACCACCAATCTCCACATGGGCCGTTAGAGACCTATTACTTTGTGTTATATCAGCCACCGGCACCTGTGCAACACGAGAGAGTCGCGTAATCTCACTGTGGATTACCTGTCCTCTCTGTAACGCCAGGGAACAGCCAGACCTGCAAACACACGGACACTTATATATCGACTTTTTTTTTTCAGCAAGAATCTCTGGCTCCACCCCAGCACCCCCCACAGCTGATAGAGTCGGGGTAAAAGTGAGTGAAAGGAGAGCTTGAGGGTGAAGTGGGATTAGTGAAAACAGCTCTTCATACTTCTCCGCTTTCCCCAATTTATCTGCAAATTGTGTTTCTGGGCGCTGGGTCTTTGACAGGGAGGACAAGAAACAGACCTTGTCCTCGATAAAAATTTTACGTCTTCCCCTTAAACGGCTGTGTTCATTTCTCTGTGGACTGTCACAGTGTAAATATAGAACCTAGACCTGCAACACATGCAAATCTACCTTTAGACTATATGGAGCTTTAAAATGTCTTTTGACATTTGACAACATTTAGTTTGTGATTATTTTGTAGATACTACAAGCAGCGGTTTATCTTTAACACCAGAGGTGCACTTCGTTTTACCAGATTTGGATTACTGATTAATATATCAATATATAAACTCTCCTATCATCTAAGCTGATAAATATAATTATAGAATATAAAATAAAACCGTGTTCATCGATACACCGAGCGGGGAATCTGACCCTCGAGAATCAATTCGCTGCACCTATATTCATCCTGCGTATCAATCAATATGAAAACAAACTTTATCGCATCCATCATACAATTTGCTGTTCATTACACAATCGTCAATTATGACTTTGAATGAAATGATTCCTATAAACTATCTTCTAAGCAGTGTATTTAGAAACGATTAATAATGAGCAGGAGCGTGGAATGGGCTCAGCGGTCCAGGTAGCATCGCGGTGATGTAATCGCCTGCCATAAATCACAGCAAGGGTCAATGGGAACCTCAACGCAGCTCGAGGCCTAAATTTCCATTTTAATTTTCTGCTCAGTGGAGTTGATATATGCGAGGACACAGCGAGTAGCCGGGCTCTTCGGTCTCACATTCTATCCATCGTTAAGTGACGATGACCTTTCCTTTCCATGATCTGCGAAAACAAGAGGTAGGCGCGACACCAGTCGTTGCAGATTTACAATTCATTTCAGATGCTGCAGCTGGTCGGTAGCATTGGTCTTCTGAGATACGCCTCTGAAGACCATACCTTAAATTAAGTCATTAATTATACGCTGTTTAGATTATGGTTACTTGGCCTTGATTCGATCGACAGAGGGAAGGGGGAGAGAAAGA
>NW_019474757.1:0-1606 GCF_002814215.2 Seriola lalandi dorsalis | reverse complement strand
GCCAGTGTGAGTTCCAGTGTCTATGGAGAAACGGGAGAATGCCATGGTAATATATCTCCAACCCCATTGGAGAGAGAAGGATGAAGAAACAGTTGAGCTCCTTGGCTCGGCTTCGCCCCCAACCAGTGCTTTTCTTTTTCAACCTTGCCAGCGGAGCAGTGGGGATGTCGATTTCAGTTCTGTTCTCAGCCCATCCAGAGCCACTCAAGATAAGGAGCCGGTCCAGGAGGGAAACGTTTTCCAACAGCAATGGACGGCACGGATGAGATAAGGCAAGGCCACTTTCATCAAAAAGACACCATGAATAGAAAATTGATGGTATGGAGGGTGACAGTGAATGATGTTATTTTAATATCAGTAACACTCCCTTTTTTAGTTTAGGCAATTTTTTTTTTGTTCCCAGGGCGAAAATGTTGTCCTTTGGCATCCACAGACAGCTTCAGATTAAGCCTTGAGGCCATTCTCTGCTGTTTCATATTCAGTGGAAATGCCTGGGAAGGACAACACAGGGTTGCTGAAACTCCCACACCACGAAATGTTCCAAGTTTTACTCTCCCCTTGTCTTTCAATGCTACTATCAGTGCAAAGCATTCTGCTGCTTTTTCAATCTGCCCTCCTTCTTCAGCTGCACAGCAAATAATTATTAAAAGGATCAAAGAGTATGAAAGGGCTTCTGCGTCAGCGAGGTTGAGCTTGGGGAGCCGGGTGACTCAAAGTGATAATGGCAAAACACTGAGTTGTTTTTTTCCCCCTCTATATGCCGTACTGGAGTATCTGAGCTCCACAATTAATACGGGTGGAAATGGGGAAGCTGTCTAAATTATTCTAAGGTAAATTGATTTCTGCCGGTGCTTCTCTGAAATCAGAGTTACTTTCCAAATTTTGGCATTTGCAACAACTATATTCTTGGAAGCAGTTGATGTCTCTGACTAAGAAAAATCATTTAGCCATGTCACATTGATGGAACAAGTGAAAACTGAAATATAATTTTGGAGAGGCAATATAAAAATGACTAGGAAATGAGTACAATATACAGTCACACAAAAGAGCGGGGAAAATTGGAAACAGTTGCAGTGTATCCTCTGGAAATGTCCTTCCTCAAGCAAAATCATCATCTGTAACCAGCTCATTGCATGTCTCACTGAATATCTCTGCTCACTATCAGATTGTCCTCAGTGAACGGACAGTTACATGTGCATATTTACTGTAGAAATACAGCACACAACGGTTAAAAAGCACCTCGACTTGCCATAAGCCGAGTTGGACTAGGACAACTTGGTGCTTGACACTTTAAGACAGTTAATAAATGTGATGTACACTGATGCTTACTTCCTGTAAGTGGGGAGCATGCTATGGATTGTGTGTGCTTGGGAGCCGAGGGTCTTGCAATCAAGCTAAAAGGTCGCTGACATGCAAAACCAGTGTGTAGCGCCCACATAATGTACATCCGCATGACAAACTGACAAGGTGCAGTTCACTCAGTGGATGGCTCCCTGTAAAAGCAAGGGGAGGATGATGAAATGCATTCCAGGACAAGATTTTAGAGCACGATGTGTGAGTGACACTTAGACAGGCTTTGATTCAATCACAGACTGTGCCTTTATTC
>NW_019474756.1:0-1606 GCF_002814215.2 Seriola lalandi dorsalis | reverse complement strand
AAAAAAAAAAAAAAAAAGACAATCCTGGAGACATTTCCACGATACATATTCTCACTGTGGTGTTTCTTTCTTCTTTCTTTTCTATGATGACACCCAAACCTTCAGACCTGTGCTATATTGTGAAAACACTGAGGGTGATAGTAGCTGTGTTGCATATTACTGAACAAACACCCCAACCAATTTTAAATTCACCTCCATGGTGGTAAGATAGTTCTGACATTTGCGGAACTAAATACTGGTATTTGTGAAAGCTTGATTAATAATTTATGGAACAATGGAAAGCTAGACTAATTCATTTTCAAATGTTAATCACTAATATATACAAGTGTATACTTGAGGTTAAAGATTTTGTCTGTTCTGAGCCTAAGAAGCGGTGAAAATACAATAAACTTAACCACAGGGATCTAGCTGCATATATCAGTAGCTCACTATAACATCAGAGCAAGTACCACCACTGTAACAGCAACCAACATTCAACATTTATAGCAGAAAAACAATAAGACTAAAAACTGTGAGGGGTCCGAATATGATGATGAAAGGTCCAGACATTTCACACTGATAAACTCAGCTTTATATGCCCCCTGAAACACTCTTCTGAAGCCTATCAACATGAATGTGTTTTAATTGATACCCTGAAATAGCTCTATTATTATGTTTAACAAACAAATAATTTATAACACTGTAAAAATCATGTATATATTTGGCCTCTTTTGTCTTACACATGATTAAGATGTCCTTTCTCACAGATTAAACAGATTCCTACACGCTTATGCTTATACCATGCAGGTTTGCTTGCATATAGGAGTTTATTATTACATAAAAGTTGGTTTAAAAGTTTCTCACATACAAAACATATATGATAATAAATATATATAAAAATAATCTATTATGCAAAATATACATTATGCAGTAAATTGTACATGTAACAAAAATATATAACTATTGAATTTTATCCATGAGGATATAGTGTATATAATCCATTATATTTTTCATTTACAATATGTATGACTTAATATGTCACCTATTTCATTTACATGTCCTGATTTAGAGTCACGTTTCTGGCATACACTGCCTTTGTAGGTTGAATTTTGTTATTCCATTACTTGTTGTTCCATAAACCAAGCATGGAGAAACTGTAATACCTCCATTAGTCGCTACAATGAGGCCATTGATTTAATGACACTATTGTGTTAATCGTCGAAAAGTGCATCTTGGTGTGAAATGCCTCTTCTGTTTTAGATTGAGACATCGCTGTGCGATGTCCTTTAATGTAAAATTACAGGAAGATAACTTGGGGAGCGCAGTGAACACTTGAAGTGACAGAAATGATGTTTGCCTGTCAGCAGTTAATTGGTGTCTCTGTGTGTCTTCCTCTACTGCCTTATCGTTCTCTATTACTCTGCAACACAGAATAACCATCACACACACGATTCACACACACAAGCATGAACACTAATATTTATGATAACACACACACTGAGTTGGAGGTCACATGTTGTCAACAATATCTGCACTAGTTTTGGAGCTGCCTTTCTATCCTGTCTTCCAATTAATCTTTTTCAGGAAACAAAAACAAAAAAAACACGCAGTGCAGCATGAAGAATAA
>NW_019474755.1:0-1606 GCF_002814215.2 Seriola lalandi dorsalis | reverse complement strand
GTTTCACAATAAACTTTACAAACTGTGAGATTTTGGGAAATACAGTATATATATATTTTGGGAGACAGGGATGGACAGCTAGCCTGGCTAACGAGAGCTGCTTACAAGCACTTCTGGAGCTTTATTATTTTATCAACATGTTATATTTCGTTTGGCTTTTGAACTTTTTCAATTTAACAAAGACATGAAATTATATATTGTTGGGGGTTATGTGCTGGACTATGATCTGGCCTGACCATTGAGAGCAACTGATGGTTCAGTGGTCTGCCCAAGGACACTAGGACACATGGGCAGGAGGAGCTGAAGATCGAAGCGCCAACTTTGTGATCAATGAGCGACCCACTTTACCTCCTGAGAGACAGCTGCCCCGTTCCCCTTGTTTACTTGGCCAGGAGCAACATCCTCCGCTTGTTGCGTCACAGTGACAAGAACACTCACATTTTTACGCTGAATTAACTGTCTGTTGGCCGTGGCTTCTTGGTTAACTGGCAGACATGAGGGTGGTATTCATTTTCTTATCAACGTGGCTCTCAGCAAGAAAGTAAATAAACATATCTCAAAACATTGAACTTTTTTTGGAGTGTGGGAGTCAAAACAATAAAAATCTGTATTGTGGGCATGACAAGCCTTTCTCATGAATTTGTTTTATATTAGTTTTTGTTTTCTTATCCATAAATCAAGTTGTGCTGACATTACTATTTAGAGCAAATGTGTGGGGGAATGTGGGCTGCACACACACACACGCACAGCTGCTTCAGAAAACTGTCATATCCTCAGTCTCAAACTGCTGGTCCACCGGATCTGCTGGGGGTTAAGCGTCTTGTTAAAGTACGATTTAATAGCAGTGGATGGCTCATTAGGCAGGTCATTTACCGTATATACCGTATATAAAGATCCAAATTACAGTGGTCATATCTATCATATGAGCTATCATAACCGATACTCTGTTGGTGCTGAATCTACACATTTCTGGGGAATTGCTTAGTTTTCCCTTTCAGATGGCTGAGACTCAGTCTTAGCATTGGAGGCAAAAGATTAGAAATCATACACTCTCTGGATGACTAAATGCTAGGTCAGCAGTCTTGGCAGCCGAAAACCGGCTTTGTGACATTTCAGAGCAAACAAGTTCTGCAGAAGAGCTCCTCCCACAGATCAACAGTGTAGTGTAGTCTGTATGTGACACAACATGCCTTTCACAGCCAGCTGCCACTGATTTGATCGTGTATCTGTGTTCTACAACTTTCTCTTTCGGTGCGACACACAAGTTCCTGCGGTGCCACTGATCGATGTTGATCTGGAGGATGAACCCTGTTAGCGTGTAGGATTAGAGAGTGAGTGTGTTGTGGGGGCTCGTGTCAGAGAGGATCTCTGTACTCATGGATTGCTTTGCCGGATCCCCTGGGCAGTTCAGGAACTTCCGGAAGGACGATTTTGAGGCTAACTGGATTAAGGTGGCAGAATGCAGATTTGGTCAGGTGTACCAGGTCAAGCTCAAACTCTGGCGGGAAAAATGTGCCCTGAAAAGCTTTGACAGCTTATGTGCAAACAACTTTTACAGGTAGGACTTACTAACACAAATTTCTTAGTATATTTGTATAGTTGTGTG
>NW_019474754.1:0-1607 GCF_002814215.2 Seriola lalandi dorsalis | reverse complement strand
AAAGCACTGCGAACTTTTTTTTTTTTTTTTTTTTCCCAGACACACACTTGCTGCCTGAGGTTTGAAAAACGCCCTCGAGGCGTACCATATAAAGGACACCACACTGTAGATGCTTTTAGACCTGATTGTAATTGATGATTGTAATGGTTTGCTTTTTGTTACACCCTTCGAGGGAGAAAATCAGAGGTCAGCTGGAGAGGCATTTGAAACGTAGGAGAAATCATGCTTGAGATTCAACCAACGGTCAAAAGATCACTTGCATTTGCTGGAGGTTTTGACATTCCTATCATCTGTATATGAGCGTAGGTGGTGAATCACAAGTAGCCGTCGGCTCTCGGGGAGTATTCTGAGGACTGAGTAGTAAATAATGCTGATGGATGGTTCTTCTCCTGCATGTGTGTACCCTCGTTTATCTCATTAAAGGAGAAGAGTGATAATCAATGAAGTACTCAATAAAGAGGCTATGAGAACTGGCTCAGCTGAGAACGATATTCTCAGTAGTTTTATAGTGGATGTTGTTTTTGGCCATTACACCACACACTACTGTATAAAAAAAATCAGTTCATCAGATAAGGTGTTGTCTATTTTTGTCTACTTCCTGCTCTTTCCTGCATGAGCCGTCGTCATTTGGCTCCGTTTTCTCTTAGGCAAAATTATTGGATTTGTGCCTCATGTTATTGCTGCGTTTAATGTGGTAAACCCTCGTTTACTGCGAACCCGACTTCCCAACAACTGTGTTTACAGTGTCATGATCAGTGCGACCACTGATTGATGGCCCTTCCCCTTTCAAACTCGAAAAAAAGTACCCTGAGCCTAAATGAGTCAAAAAAGTCGATTTGCCTCGTTCCACCCCTCGGAGAGGACTTCATGAAAGTAGTGAAGTCAAACTCGCGTCTGAGCTCTCCTCCTCTGCCTTGCAGCTGACTACCACAGCAGCGGGAACATAGTGAACAACGGCTGGAAGATCCACAACACGGCCAAGAACAAGTGGTTCGTCTGCATGGCCAAGACCCCGGAGGAGAAGCAGGAGTGGCTGGAGGCCATCATGAAAGAGAGGGAGCGGAGGAAAAGTAAGAAGGCGTTTTGTTGTCCCTATCAGGGCGGGGGTCGGTTCACTTTTAATATAGGGAAATAGGGAAAACTCATTTCCTTTTTTTACTTTTCTTCTTTTTAACATCGGCCTTGCATTACAACATGATATAATACATGCTATGTATGGGAAGATCAATACCAGGCAACTTAACCTGAATAATTTAAAAAGTGAATAAATCCCAGCCCTGATTAGTATGTGTGATATGCATCTTCTCATCTGCATTTTAGAACAGATTTACATGTTGTCACTGTTGAATTTCCCACAGGGAAAACACATAGTGAAGACGGCATATTTTCTGTGTCTGTTTGTCCTCCTCTGAGATTGTGTACATGATAAACTCTTCATAATGTCAGTCATTAACTCTGCCTTAGACTATAAGCGCAGACACTGAAAGGCACTGCAAATTATCTTGTGAAATTAGGAGACATTAACCTTCTCCAGCTTGTAATTGATGTCACATCCAGTCGAGCTGAGTGCACGATCATTATTGCCATGATACTGACAGGCTTTTTGC
>NW_019474753.1:0-1607 GCF_002814215.2 Seriola lalandi dorsalis | reverse complement strand
AGTTCTCCTCTGCATAGTCCAACCTAATTCTTTCTCTCTTTACTTTTTATCAGGAAAAATAGAACTGAAGCTCCTCAAAATTGCTTTCTTGATTTGAGAACAGAAGTACCATCCGCACAGGGCAAGTTGCTCCCAAGTGTATAAATGTATTAGCTGCTGTTATGGGTTTTCAGAGCTCTGTGCTCTTCATCAGCACCTCCTGAACTGAGTCAGATTACCTGGCCTCTCAGCGAAGGGATTTGGACACTCAGTGGCGTGGTATTCATTTGTTTTCAGTGTGATGATGAGCTTTGAGCTGGAAATATTGTGAAGGTGTTCATTCAGTGATATGCCTCGAGGGCAACTTTGAATATGAAGACTTCACTTTTGTTATTGGCTCGGTATTCAGCACCTTGTTAGGTTTGGCATGTGCTTGTTTTATTTTTCTTCTGCTGACTCCTCAGGCTTTTTCTCAGTTGAAAAACAGGCTGGTCTGATTCAGAGGCACTAAGATTTTCTCCGTACAGCTTGTTTCATTGTGACAAGTTTGAGAACATTTGGAGAAAAACCAGCATGCTCGTTATTTTTCACACCTCTGCTGAAGCAACTGAGGGTGTCTCTTCAGGACATGTATGTATATTTCATAACCAAATGTCAACAAAAATAGTCAAAGACTGTTTAAATAGTCTGCCACTGACAGCGGCAGCTGGGCACCAACTGAATGGGCCAATGGGGGCTTTTAACTTCATCGCTCATTAAAAGGCTAATCTCCTATAGCACATTAAAATTGCATTGTAGTTGTAAAACCCTTTTTTGTGACAGATAGGATATCTGTCGGAGATTGATGCGTATTAATACACAGCCACACACGACTCAATCCCTCATCTTGATACACAAATTACAGGGCATTCGGTCTTTAACCTTTAAAGCTGGAGTGCAAGACTTTTACGTGTAACTGAATGTCCGTTACATTCGAGCCAAACGAGTTCAGACAATGCAAATGACCATTTGAGTGGCTTTTCCTCATTGGAGAGAGAGGAGAGGGGACAGAGACAGACATGGATGTTGCCTTACTGCTCATGGGTTGGCATTGGTAAGATATTTGGAGTAGGCTACGTAGCCATTAGCTTAATCATGAATTGTCTTGTGGAAACTGTGGAAATTTCTCTGCATTCGGCGGCGTTCAAAAGTGGATGGACTACAACGGCAGAAGAGCATGTCAGGTTCCACTCCTGTCAGAGGAATCTGAGCTTGTGGAGGCAGAGGGAAGAACATGGTAGGAGACATGCCGTCTTAAGAGAATCTGAAATCAGCAATTACTCATGCGTTAATGGAACAACTTGAGTTTAAATACTACAGCAGAACTCAAGCTTTTGCTGATAACAGAGTCAGAGCAGGACATGGGAGGGAGGTACAGTATATCTGGAGCTCATCCAGGTTTACACAGACTGTGTCATTAACAATCATAATACTTTTACCCAGGTCTGCCAAGAAGTGTGATGCTGTGAGTGCACATGTTCATCCGAGCCAGTGCTCCCCCTCCTTGGAGTGTGCGTGCGTGTTGTCATGTGCTCAATGATTAGTCGCTGAGTGTGTCTGTGTGTGTGTGTCATGCTGCTGTGCGCCCG
>NW_019474752.1:0-1607 GCF_002814215.2 Seriola lalandi dorsalis | reverse complement strand
ATTTCACGGTTCAGGCAGAGAATGGAAAATTCTGCCTGGGGTGTTAATTAGGTGTCATTAAAGAAATCATTGCTTGTGTAAATGAACTGTCTTCCTGAAAAAACTCAATCAATCAACAAATTGCATTTGTGTATTAACGACTCTTGTAGCCTACCTTTTTTTTTTAACATTTCCTTTAGCAGCGATGGAAAATTCTGTCCAACCCTCCAAAGAGGCTTGTTTAAATACTGTGCTCTGACTATCATCACATAGACTTTATTTATTTATCCTAATGTAGGTTAGTTGTTTATGATCTCAAGATTGTGCTCTAGGATGAGAGATTGGCAAGTCAAAAAGTGTTAAGAGGTGGACTAATGTGTTGTTGGTTTTGGTAATTTTATGGGAAGTGTTAACAATAAGAAAAACATAGAATATCAGCATTCTTTAAGCATAATCTGACCAGGTACACCTGAAGAGACATCCGAATAAGTACCATATAAAACCAACAATAGAGAGCACATCCTAAATTCATTAAATCAATAACATTAACATGGATGTCTTCTTGTCTGTGTATTTCATTGTTCAACTCTTAATGAATGGTTATTCCAGTTTGACCTGGTGTGCAGTGAGCAGTGGAAGCAGCCATTGACCTCCACAGTTTACTTCCTGGGAGTTCTTGTTGGATCCTTCTTTTCAGGACAGCTCTCTGACAGGTATTGGAATCACCAGTTTCAAGTGATATACACTGAACACTACACCACTCATTTAAAGTCATCCTGTACCACAACTTTTTTTAAGGTAATTTGATACTTAGTGTGACTTTACACAGAGAAAGTTATGTAACATTATGTTAATTATGAATTGGTATTTGTAATTACCTTGAGCAGTGTTTTTTTGTCAGTACCACACAACATGATACCCAGTGGCAAATATAATTTTGAGTTATTGTATCATTTTTTTTTACATAAGTATTTCCAATTTGTGCCACTTTATACTTCCACTCCACTGCATTTCAGAGGGAAATATTGTACTTTTTACTCCACTACATTTATTTTACAGTTGTAGTTAATTTGATTTTGCATTAAAACATGTAGTCAACTTATATAATATGTATTACTAAGGCCCTTCACAGCCATTTGCAGTTTTTCTGGCTGATTAGATGTATTCAGGGTGAAGTTGTGAAAAACTATGTTGCGACCATAGGCCTACTCCGTTACTAATAAGGATGATTAAATTGTAACTTGTCCCGCAGCCGAACTAACAGAAGAGAGATATCAATTTGGTAGACATCATTATATAAATTATTTTAAAGTGAATTTCTTGTTTGTGTTGAGCACATCTGCTGATCACATTGCCATGCCTGCCCTTTTCAGTATATGCATTTTGGTAGTGATTTTTTTTTTCCTAATTTTTACTTTCATTCAAATTCTCAGATTCGGAAGGAAACCAATTCTTTTCGCAACCACAGCAGTCCAGACTGTTTTTACCTTTGCTCAAGTCTTCTCTGTTTCATGGACTATGTTCATCATCCTCCTCTTCTTTAATGGTTTGGGGCAAATATCCAACTTTGTAGCTGCTTTGGTGCTAGGTAAATATGAACATCTCATTCTATAGACACTGTTTTTTGA
>NW_019474751.1:0-1607 GCF_002814215.2 Seriola lalandi dorsalis | reverse complement strand
GTGTGTGTGTGTGTGTGTGTGTGTGTGTGTGTGTGAAGACTGGGAAACATCCTGCACGTGTCAATAGTTTCAGGGTCCATCTTGCTAAGTCTAGGACTGTCTGTCTGTCTGTCTGTCTGTCTGTCTGTCTGTCTGTCTGTCTGTCTGTGAGCTTACAGAAAGTCATTCCTATGCCAACTTTTCTGAATAGTTTATAGCTTATGGGCATTAACCTTCAGTGTTCACTTGGCTTGAATCTAAGTTTTCTTTCCCCCTCTCTCCTCCTGCAGCTCCCATGTGTTCGTTCGGCCATGCTCCCCGGGTATGGATTCTCACCTTTTCCTGATTTCCAGCCCCACCTTCACGCTTTTCGCAGCCGAGGAGAGAGTCCCAGCATGTGGATCCCTGGCTCAGGAGAGTCCCAGGCTCTGAGCGAGGCCCAGGATGACAGGCCTCTCCTCCACCCGTGCCATCACAAGCATGTCGCCGTGTGCCAGCAGGAAACCCTGGCTTTTATTGAGCTCCAACCACCAGTGACTCCTAAACTGAACGGCCTGGGCTCTCCGAGGCCAGCTGTTGTTCCAGATGCACAATATAAAACACACTCGCTGCCACTGAATGGTTTCAGACACACGCTGAATGAACTGAATGACATGCAGAACGGCTGCCACAGGGCAGAAAATGAACATGAAACACTGACTTTGAACTCTCATACAGCTGCTGCTGATGGAGAGCGTGAACGCCGCAATGGGACTGAAAAGCCACGAACCGTCACCACAGTATGTCGTCCTCTCCACGCAGCTCTGAGCCTCCCTCTGTCGTTCCCTCTGTCCTCTCTGTACACAAACACAGACTCGTGGGAATCTCAGTTACCTTCCTCACCTGAAGGTCCTGAGTTACAGAGCCCGGGCTCCCGCCGGCCACAGAGGAGGACATCACAAGGTTCACTGAAGGAGAAGTCAATCCGTGAGTGTGCAGCTTATTTCATTTTTGAAGTTGACATTCACAGATGAGGCTTTAAAACACTTTAAATGTTTCCTGTTTGTTTCCAGGGCGAAAGATGCAGGTTTATTCTCCCGACAGCCCAAGCGATGAATCTCTCGGCAGCCCGATCCTGGATGCAGACTACATCTTCCCTGGACCCTTTGCATCTTTCCTGGAGGAGGACCTCAGTGGATTATCTTCCCTGGAGGCCGTTTCGAGTCCGTCATCCACAGACGGCACAGCAGATGACATTTTTAATCTGCCTGCAGAACCACTGCAGATAATAGAGGACTCGATACTGGGGGCGAGGGAGGACGGCGGGAGCGTGGAGACGTCCAGTGCCGCAGGGGGGAGCTGTTTGTCACGCGGCCGTCAGGGGGACCAGGAGCGGCGGCGCTTCTCGGCCTCGGAGCTCATCTCCAGACTTCAGCTGTCTCAGAGGAAGAACTCCTTCACCCTGAAGCTGGGGAAGTCTCTGTCGGCTCGGGTGGCCTCCAGGGACAGACAGAGCTCCAACAGCCTCAGCCCCAACCCTGACTGTGAGTACACGACACATCCAACACCACGGGGACATTTCACTGGAGCGCAGTCTGTCTTCATACTCATCAAACCTTCTGTTCAAACTCAGTGTCATTAAACACACT
>NW_019474750.1:0-1607 GCF_002814215.2 Seriola lalandi dorsalis | reverse complement strand
TTTTAAGCCCCCTATTTGTCTCGTTCATTTTTGCCTCCGAGGTGTATGAATTTCCTGTGGTGTTGTCCTCTCCACATCCAATTTGACTTTGATCTGGCATATTTTTCATCAGGACCTCAATTTCACAATCTATTCTGCAAATTATCAGCATTGTTTTGATTCAGTCTGTCACCTTTTTTTATTACATGTGGTGTTGTCAGGTCTTTGTAGTTTTCTGTCCAGTCTCTTGTGCATCAGCGACCACCTGATGAGACTCACTTCTCTTTTGTTAAGCCCTAATGTTTTTGAAAAAGGTGGAGTTTCTTGTTCTGGCATTAGTTTATTGGATTCACATTTGAGCTCACTGTTCATTGCTCTGCTTATTAAAAAAGAAATTTCATGGGCATGCTTTGCGAGAACACCTTGCCTTGATTTTGTTTTCCCGTTGGTTTCTCATTTTATTCTCTTTTGAAGAGCCCTTTTTTTGTTTAAGAGTTAAATAAGTTTGTGATTAAGTTAGATGCATGAAATGTATGAATGCTGTTGAGTTTGTTTTCAGTGTATTTCTTGTTCTCCATTTTAAAATTGTTTATTGGTTTTCTGTTTTTACCTCTGGACTTGAGAGTTGACATACATTTTATGCTGCAGCCGTTGTAAATAATCTAATCTTATTCATTGTAGTAATCTTATTAATCCCTACTGGAGGTGTAGCTAGAGATTACTATGTAGACAAGTTATCTGTGTTTCTACATGTACTGGGACATGCCTCTAGAGTTGGTGATTATAAAACGTAGCAGGGTGAAGTGGACAGACTATAACTGACTGTGGCGTGTCGATATTATGCCTAGACTTTAAATAAAAATTCACGTTGATGCTGTGTTGGGCCAGTAGTTTTAAGACCAAAACCGTAAGGCTGCAACATTGCTGGTCCAGTGGCTACAATCCAAATGTTGATGGCTGGAAATCTCAATACTGTTATTGATTTTGAAACAGTAGCTTTATGTATAGCCTTGGTGATAGTCCAGTGCATCTCAGCTGCAGCTCTGACCAGGGTCTGACAAATACTGTTATGAAGCCCAGAGCAGTTAACACTGTCAAGCACTTGTTCACACACTGGCACATCTATAGCCAGTTTATTGCTCCTTCTGCATACTGCGAGAGGCAGCCGAGAGGGCAATTAGGGACAAATTACGCCTTTATAAAAAACATTGCCTTGTAAAATTTTGGCACATTTTATATTTCGTTCACCTCACCCTGTCGTTTCATGGCCTCTCGCATAAATGCAGTGCCAAACACAGCTTCAACAGTAGCCTGGTAATGTGTTTTTGCAGCCATTCGCTCAGTCCAGAGGCAGCATCCTGTTTAGCATGGAACCTTTTTGTACTCAGCATAAAAATGAAATGTCATATTCAAACTTGCAATCTAATATTATTAAATTTATAACCTGCAGTATGTGTGCAAATGATTTGTGAGTCTTACCAGCTCACAAAGCAACTCACAATGAGACTTAGTAAAGGTAGAGGATATATATATATATGTATATATATATGTATATATATATGTATATATATATATATATATATATCTAAAACATGAAATAGATTAGCTGGATCTTGATGGCATGTACT
>NW_019474749.1:0-1608 GCF_002814215.2 Seriola lalandi dorsalis | reverse complement strand
ACTCTCCAGGAGTTTCACTGTCTCACACGCAGCAGACAACTTGCCCTCCTTCCCATTCATCCATCCTTCCCTAATGGAGAAACTACAGAGGAGTCCCAGGAGGAGGAGGAGAACTGAGGAACTAAACCCTCCTCCTCCTCCTGCTCCTGAATGCACTGCAGAGCTGCTCAACACACCAGGACCTCCCTCTACTGAAAACCTCTGGAACCAGCTCACACACATGCACACACACTGATTTTCCCATCACACAACCAGCCACTAAAGCCTTGGCAGCGAGCAGCACAGGCCTTGGCACAGTTCACCTTAATGAGTGGCAGATTCAAGCCCCCCTCCCTCTGCTGGGTGGCCGAGAGAGATACAGAGGCAGAGAGAAAACCAGAGAGAGAGAGACCTTATTGAGCAGAGTGGATTGTGGGATTGGCATATGCTGTGTGTTTCAGCAAGGCCTTGGCCGGCCGGCCGGCTACTGAGCGCTCCGACTCTCCCTGAAGTGTTGCTAAACAGAGAGAGGAAAAGAAATGAAAAAAAAAAACATAACCACAATGGGGGTTTTGCCCTTTGTATGGACAAATAATTAAAATCCATTTGTTTCCCTCTTTTTATTCTTTCTGTTTCTCTGTCTCTGTTCTGCTAAACCAAAGCTTGTGAAAGCTGGCCACAGAGAGAGGCGAATGTGGCCAAACTGGAGCCGGCCCATCCAAACCACAACCAGCTGACAGCCTTCAAGGAGCTGCTGAATGGGAGAGGAGGGAAAAAACGGCTGCTCTGCATTAGAGAGCACAAAGACAACTGGTGGTCTCTGTGGACCCACTGCAGCACCAGCACACCGAGGCTGGCTCCCCTTAAAGATCTGTTCAGCCAATAATTGGCCTTCACAATATGAACAAGTAAGCTGCATGTCATATGTGATCAGATAATTTTGTGTGCACAGCTTTGCATACTAGGGCTGTCATTTTTTAAGCAAAATTCAAACATTTGTTCGAATGTGGGGTGAAAAGTTCATATTCAAGCTGTAATGACCCGCTGGAGGTGTAGGCTGCAGTCTGTATAAGCGCATCAGGTAATATTGTTCATAAAATCCCAACTTGATCCGGATTATGTTGGTTTGTGTTTCTGGCAAATAATATGAGCAATTAAGTGGAACAGTTTGGCTTGACTATTGGTTCTATGTTTTACCTTTTTAGTTCAAAGGTGTGGGAGCTCCCAGCTGTTGTCTGTCGTACTGTGTGTTCTATGTTACTGTAACACTTTGAGACTTTGAGTTTCACTGAACGAAAAGTAGAATTGGCAGGCATGAAGAAAACCGTGAGTTAATACAGCTGTTAAAAATGTTACATTTGATTGCTGGAAGAATGGCAATAAGGTAACAAAAATCATGAGGTGTGGGGTGAGGGGGAGGGGGAATTAATTTGAATGATTTTGTCATTCCGAATTTGAATTTGTTAGATCTTGATTCTTGAAAAAGTGCCAAGGCTATTGCACACTCGGGTACTACATTGTTGGTAGGATGTGAAGTGCAATAGTTAAAGGTATCAGTCAAACACTTTGCATGCTCAGTCCCAGTCACACTAGCATTTGTGTGTGTGTGTGTGTGTGTGTGTGTGTGTG
>NW_019474748.1:0-1608 GCF_002814215.2 Seriola lalandi dorsalis | reverse complement strand
TGTGTGGACTTCCTGTTCTGATACAAGACAACAGACAGAAACAAGATCTTTACTTTTGTACTTTCGCTGAATAACAAGCTGTTATTCTCTGACTGAGCTGTAAAGGACGACAACACCTTCGCCTGTATTGACTCGCTGTCAGATCTTTGGTTTTGTGGCTTTGGCAGTTTTCATCAGAGTTAAAGACTCTGCCGCTTTGTGCAATAAACAACACTTGTTTTTCCCACATGGCTGCACTGTGTTTGATCAGACAGTACTAAGAATAAAACCGTTCCACAAATAGAATATCTCCAGTATATCACAGCCTTTAATAGAGATACTTTAAAGGTCAGCTGGTATTGATCTGGTGCGATGCAGAGACATTTACAGAAAGCTGTCACTGTTAACTGATTAAACTCTGTTCTTAACGAGCTTTATTTCATGCAGACGACGGACGGTGAGTCTGAAACAAACATTTAAGATGCATATTAGTGGAGGAGGAAACTGAGACCACTGCTTGTTTCGATGCAGATGTGAGACACAGATGGTGAATGTGTGATTCTACTTATAGAAATATTCTTGTGAAACAGAGCTACAGGTGAGGCAGAAATAATTAACATCAAATTTATTCATTAACAATTTATCGACTGAGTAAAACGAGGCAGAGAAATAACTTCATACAGAACTGCAGTACATGGGTGACATATATATATGAATATATATATGTATATGTCACCTATAGCATCATCACATACAGTACATACATCCTCTGGAAATATGTTTTAACCAGGTACAAACTTACTCTACAAAACGTGTGTTTTTCTTTTCTTCTCTCCACTGATGTTTCTACAGACGTCTGCTTTTAATCTGAAACTCACATATTCACATTTTTATCAAATGATTCGTTTAACTTGTAATTTTACCCAAAAAGCAACAGATTCTCTCTCTTCTGTGTCAGTACAGTGAGTTTACAGCAACAACTCCTTCCTCCCTCACGTTACTGAGGGATCAGACAGGTGTCGTTTTCTCCCCGTGTCACAGTCATAATCAATATGTTTCTTTGCAAATTCATCACAATGATTCATTTACATTTCCCTGCCGATACTGACGAGTGAACTGACAGGACAATCAATCATTCACTCACACACATGAAGTGAGAGAAAATCATAAAACTGCTTCATTGATTTTACTTTGTCAAACAGGAAACATGTTAATTAATAAAATATTCAGCAGCTAAATTAGTTTTTCTTGTGATTTACAGTTACATTTCTGTCTAATTAAAAAGCCATTTTGATCATAATTGAAAGAATTAGCTTGTTTTCATCTTTCCTTTACAAACCTTTAAAAACTGCAGATATATTAGATTCTAAAACATAAGAGCTCATATTAAAACCTGTCAGTCAATAATAATCATTTATTAATGAAGTGCCATATTTCAAATCATGGTGGCAATGTGACCGTTTCATTTACATTTGGATCAGAGATCATAAATATTGTAGTAATTGTAGTAATAGTATTTAACTAATCATTTGAAAACACAGAACTTGTGTTTTGTGTTTTTGTTTTTTTGATTAAAAATGAATAAAACGCAACTGTCAAACAAAAGCACACAAAATGAAAAATGTAATC
>NW_019474747.1:0-1609 GCF_002814215.2 Seriola lalandi dorsalis | reverse complement strand
GGGGGGCGGGGCTAAATAAACCTGAAACCTTGTCAGTACAGCGAGAAAGAGTTAGCATTAGCACAACCACTAACACTGTGTCAAAATATTAATCGTAACAGTCCCAAAGAGAATTATCACCCCCATTCTATATAGAGCATTTTAGCATCTTCTAGGTGATTGTTTTGGTTTTCAGCCCTGGAATTAGCCTGTAGTGTTAAGGTTCACTCTCCCCAATTAGCGTTAGAGTTAGCGACTAGCTGGTGAACATAGTGGAGCCTTTAGCAGTGTGCAATATTCAATCTGAAAATGATTATAACGTTTACGGTACTAGTTATAGCACTTTTAAACTGTGAGATATGTAGATTAGACTACAAAAATCAAGAACATAGGAAGTGCTGTTGTGCAGTGAAGGTATCTGAGGTGGCTTTACTCTTCAGTTTCTTAAGCCCCGAAGTTTCCTGCTGTAAGATGGAAGATGTGGAGTGACTCTGCTGTCCTGAATCCATCCCTCTGCCTCTCCATACAGGACAGGTCCGTGGAAATAATTAATGTTGTGTGTCTGTCTTCTCTGTGAAAAAAAAAAAAAATGCTGCCGACATGTCTGGGACGAGAGGAGATGGGAGGAAAAAGGGAGCAGGATGAAGTGGGGAGAGATGGATGGGGTAGAGTGAAAAGAGCGTGTGTGGGACAGAAAGAGACCTGTCAAAACTTGGCCTCTTCGCTGCTTCGCCAACTGCTTTTAGCATACCGCTCCTACTCTGGGCTGTGTGTGTGTGTGTGTGTGTGTGTGTGTGTGTGTTTGAATGCTTCAGAGTCAGTCCCCCTGCTATCTCAAATCCAATACACAACTTCTGGCAGCAGTTTTGAGTCAAGAAAATTAAATTCTTAAGTAGAAACAAGCAGATAAACCCACGGTTCTACTTTACAAATACTGAAATTGAGATATTCATCAGATTGAGATCTAAAAACAGCCATACGTGATGCAGTGAAATCTAACCAGCATTATTTCCTCACACACATAAACACTCCGAACATTCTTCCTCTGCTGTCTTGAGGCAATGTTGGCCAGACTGTGTAAAACAAAACAACACATACTCAAATCCTGCTGCCATGACCAGAGCTTTAGTAATTTGTGTGTGTATGTGTAAGCTCATTATTATCTTGAAAACCTCTCACTGAACCTCTTTCTATAACACAGCAACCTCCTGAAATTTCCCATGGACCTCTGGAGCCGCTTTAAGAGCATTTACTTATATTATTCTGAGCTTTTAGCTCCTAACGATTATGACATAAACCGCTACAAATAAAAACTTGGCTCTCATAGCTCCTCAGGTTACCTCAGGTAAGCATTTCAAAAAGACCTGACTCCAGGGTGCCTCTTCAAGAACCAAGAAACCCACTGGTGATTTTACTGGAGGTGTAGCTGTAGCGAGACAGAGGCTAACAGAGTAACTGCAATTCATAAATGAAAGATAAATATTAAAATCATCATATTTCTGTGTGCAGTGTTGGTTAAATTGTACATAACGGCTCAACACACGGACACAGAGTCCCCATGTGGTGCAGAGGATGTTCGTAATGAACCTGATACTGTTTTGGTAAAATGTTCAGAAAGCATCAGAAGAAG
>NW_019474746.1:0-1609 GCF_002814215.2 Seriola lalandi dorsalis | reverse complement strand
TGTGGAAAGGTGAGCAAAGGCCTCCACAGATGAAGAAATTGTGTTATGGAGGTCTGGGCTTCCCATGAGAAGTGGCAAAAGTTTGTTCACCAGTTTGACCATCTGACATAAAAAAAGAGCAAAAAATAACTAAAGTTACATTTTTCACACATTCATTTTCATGTGATTGAATGCAAAACCTACAGAAAACTACAAGGATTGTGTTGTACATGCCCTATGCCCAAATATGATAAGAATGCTGGGTAAAGGGCACACAACTTTGATAAATGATAAGAGCATGTTTTTTTGTTTTGTTTGTCTATCTGTGATGACTACTGATACAATACTTCACTACCCTATCACTATAATATACGGTGTGGTTCGTGACCGGGCCATTCCAGTAGCCACAGAGATGTCATTGAGATGTTTTATCAGCATTTTATCTTTAATGTAATGTAATGTTTGACTTCCAGACTGTACGCATGTTTAATTTTCCACATATGAATTCACACTAAAGGTATTTAAAGAGTTAAAACAAACTAAAACAAAAATATACACACATTTCAAGACTTACCTGGTGAATAATCATGGTAACATTTTCCACTGATGCATTCTCAAAACTTGCCCAAAGACTCATGTTGCCTGAAATCACAAGAGATATTTTTTCACAAAGTGGACTTCAACTTTAGTGTCAAGCATTTAAACATAATCCACCACATGAAACTTAGTAGAGTATTGTGCTACTTGGGGCTCCTAGGCAGCCTGGCATCAAAGCATGAATAATGAAGTGCACTCCATCAGAGTTCATCAGGATTCAACATGTCCACCTACAGTGACACTGAGAAGCTGACTTGCCTTGGCCAGACTCCAAGATGAAGTGAGTGATGTTAATGAACACAGAAACGTAGGCCTGTGCTGTGCTGTTTGGTGGCAGGAGGCTCTGGACTGTCTTCATCTCATTCAAAATCCTTAAGAAACAAAGCACATCAATATCTCACGTCTGAGCACGTCTTATCAAAAGATCATGTCTCATCAGATTTAATCAAAGGATTTCAGATGGTGCAACAGCATGCATTCCATGTTTCTCTTTGGTTTTAATTATTCATCTGTAGGGGTTGTTCATTATGGTCACTGGCATGCAGAGGCCTCATGGTTTTTTATCATAGTTATCAACTGGGACCGTTTGCCTAAGATTCAAAATGAATACAATTAATTTCCATCAGCTGGCTAGTAGAACAGTACAAACAAAGGCACCTTGAATACCAAGGACCACAAGTTGATGGCTTGAAAAAATACTATTGTTAATTTCTAAATTGTCCCAATTAACCAAGATTATTATCCAGTACATATGCATTTTACATGTGTATATATACATGTATATATATATATGCAATTAAACCTGTATTACTGTAATAAACTTTTGTTTGTTTGTTTTTTGGTTTATTTATCCACTTGCCCTCAAGAGGCAGAAACAAGCTTTACATGTTAAGTTCCTTATTAATTATAACATTACATTCCTCTGTTATGATGGCATTACAAAAAGCTAACACAATGAGACTGAATCACTGTAAGAATATAGATTTGGCTCACCAATAGAAACCTTTAGTAGCCTACTCCCTGTTGTAGATTT
>NW_019474745.1:0-1610 GCF_002814215.2 Seriola lalandi dorsalis | reverse complement strand
GTGTCTCCCAGGATGCAATAGACATTCATGGATAATTCATTATACTTTGATCTTGTAGCACCATTAAAAAACCTGCACCAGTTTTCTCGTTTGTCAGGTGCTGGTAGCATCTACAGCTCCAGTGTTGTTTCACTTAGGAGGGGGGTGAGAATGGGGTTTTTTTTTGGGGGGGGGCAAATACTACATTACTACAACGATGCTTCTCTTGGGTCCATTACTTGCACCAAACTATGGGTGCACGTGTACTAAAACACACATCTCCATGTGCACATACACCGCCGAGATGCTTTAAAAGTCCCTGGAGAATTGGCTGTGATTATTGTGGTTAGCGTGATTGCTATCATCGTCTTCCATCTCGGCCATTATCAGCGGAGCATTTCCCTGTGTGCTCCTTTCAGCTCAGCGCTCTGTTTACCCTAATGTGAGCTGGGGGGAACATAGCAGAGAGGCGTCTTCCATAAACACCTTGTTATCTCTCACTCCTTCTCTAATTTTCTCTCCATTCTATCATTCCTGCTCATTTCCCCTCGTCTGTCGATGGCCTGTGTGGGGGCCGCGGCTCTCCGGCTGAAATTGAAGAAAGCACAGGCTGCGGTTTTGTGTGTTTGTTTTGGCGGCTCGTCGCCGTTTGTTCGTCAGCGTCTGAAGTTGTGCCGATTCCTGCTTCTGCTTGTTTGGTGGTTTTTTATTTGCCTCCCACCACCTCAGTAAAATGGCCTCAACCTATTTAAAGAGGTGTCAAAAAGTGGGATGGAAATAATTTCTGCCACTGATGCCCACACGTTTCTGCTTTTTGGCTCAGATTTTTATTATCTGTCTCTTTCTTTGCTCTCCCCCTCATCTGCATGAGGCAGCCTTAGCCAAAGCACTCAGTCAATTCTGCACAAATGGGATTCTTACAGTGCAAATAGGGAAGATTGAAATCCAGAGCCACGCGTTTGAAGGGTGTTAAACATGTCACTCAGTTAATGCTTCTTTAAACAGAAGAAACCGAGAGATTGCAGGTCATATTAAAACTTGATTTCCTGGAGTACAGTGTTCGGCTGCTCTGTCAGGTGCAGGTAATAACCTCCTCTGTGTTTTATTGCTGGTTAAATACATGCAACTGTGGCCTAGATCAGAAGTAAGCACTTGCATATCTGTGATTTTATGAGCACCAAAGCCTGAGTGATTCCTGGGTAATGCTTACCGACGGCTCAGACGAAACAACCAATCATATGCCTTTGTTATCTGAGGCTGAATTCAGTGTTTGTTTACAGCAGGAATTGCACAAAACCTGCAGGAAAGTTTGCAACATGAGTGGGTGGACTTGCTTCATATGGTCAAGAAGGTATGTGTGTGTGTGTGTGTGTGTGTGTGTACGTACAAAGTGTGTGTGAGTCACACCCCACAGTGACATTTAATCAGACTTTGATCTGTCATGTTATCCCCCTGTCAGTCCTTTAGCCACGCACGTCAGAAGGAGCAGGATGTGTGTAAGAATGTGTGAATGTTTCATTGTGAGAGGTGTGAATCGGCGGTGCCACAGATACTGTCTGGCTCGTGTCGTTGTGTCATTGCCGCGTGCTGTCTGAGCTGCTCACACGCACACACACGCACGCACACACACG
>NW_019474744.1:0-1610 GCF_002814215.2 Seriola lalandi dorsalis | reverse complement strand
TTGCTTTTCAAACTTTATAACCCTCATAAAAAGCTGCACAAAGCTTGGTTATTTTGATTAAATGGAGACAAAGCTTTGCACAAACTGAAATGTCTCTGAAGGTTGTAGTAAACATGATTTCTGTTAACGTGAAAGTTATTGTGATCAATTAACACAAGTTGCATATTTTAAAATATTGGCATCACAGACCTAAGTTACTGGCGTTGCATGTATCAATGAGACATTTATTTAGAAAAACACACACACACGTACAATCTGAGGGTAACAAAATGTAATTTGTAAATTAAATTTCAAAATTCCAGCAAACAAAACAATCACTCTTGAAACTTTGGCAAAAAAAATATTTATTACAAGCACCTTTACATCACAAAGCATTTAGCTGGTTATGTCTGAGCAAGGGTAGTGAACAGTTGGGCTGAGTATGGAAAATGCGGGTGTTAACTGCCATTCTCTTTATATTTTGTACACCAATAGTGAGCATTGTGAAATATATGTTAAAATAGACATTGTTACTGAGTAACATGGCACTTTACTGTGAAGAACGCACTTTATGAAGTGCCACGTTCTTTGTTTGTCATGAAATATTAAGGAGGTCTGTTTGTTTACCATTACAACTGCTATTTTTTATATCATACACTTCAAAAGAAACAATTCTTTAAACTGAGGATATAAAAATACCGGTATTAAAATCTTAACTTAGTATATACATTATCATTTGTACTATTATGCATTAAATAATTATTTGGTTAGTTTCTGTTTTCTACTTTTTCAATCTCTGTGTACAATAGTGTTGCCATTTTAATGCACACAAAGATATTGCTGCAAACTTTTAAGTGAACATCTAAAAACAACAACTTAATGGCAAATGCTGAAATGAAAGAAAAAGTTTCTGCCAAACTGCTTAATTTCAGTCAAAAAAAAGGCTTCCACATTTACCAGTCTGTGTCATACTAGTGCTACAATTCAAATAGACCCAGTATGTAGGCCAAATTTGCAAAATTGATTTTCTGACTATGTTGCACAGATCTGGTCTTTCCTTTGCTGAACAGTTATACTTAAATATTTCTCCTTTCAGTAGATTTTGACCTAAAATGATATGCATCTTGACATGTGGCCATGCACCTTCTATTAGCACATAATAAACAGTTTGTGCACATGCGTTTGTTTTGAACTGCCTTGATCTGTGTAAACCATCAGAAAATCTGACTGTATTGCTTAGTGTAGTGCAGATTATAATGTAAATACACTTTGAACTGTTAAGAGATGATGCAGTTTTTGGAGCGGTGGCTCTTTCTGCGACCAGTCTGTGAACCATGAATCTGGGAAGACAGGGCGGTAACCCTTGTTGGGTAGTCCTCAGCGTAGTAGCGCCCAGCAGCTCGAGGCTGAGGGATCGGCTGCCCCAGGAAATAGCCCTCCTCCTCGGAGTCTGATGATGAGGAAGAGCAAGTAGAGCACCAGTCATCCTCATCTCTGTAGAGACCCATGAAATTCTCAACCCGTGGGTCTCCTTGTGTTGAGCCCTGAAGCATATAGTCAGATCGAGTTTGGGAGTAGGCCAGGGGCAGCCTGTGTGAGGGATGCTGTAAGAGCATGTCACCACATGAAGG
>NW_019474743.1:0-1610 GCF_002814215.2 Seriola lalandi dorsalis | reverse complement strand
TATAAAAAAATCTTACAATGCTAGTCCCTGATTGAGAAAATGCAACAACTTCCCCAACAAAAAACACAACCGTTTAAAATTATAAGATAATTCAGACAAATAAAGAGATCAGACTGAGGAGTAATGCAAGAAACAGACCTCCACACTCCTCAATGATCTCAGCAATGGTGCTGGCTTCATCTCCTGCCATGATGAGGATATTCTTGAGGCCATCCAGGACTACCTGCACCACCTGGGAGTCCTTCACTGACAGCAGGCTACAGAATGGAGGGATGACATTCTGCTCCACCAGAAACTCCACCTACACAAACCCACACATACACACCACATCCATACTTGATTACAACATAGGTACATGGTTACAAGTGTGGAACATGTCCTTATAATTCACTCACAATGACCTACATAAACTGAAATTGTGGGGTAAACATTTTCTATCGAAATGATAGAATATTAAATGACTGACTCACATATTAAGCGTGATTTCTGCAGTTTAAATAAAGATATTTATGTTGAATAAAAAATATCAGCAAACATTTTTAAACACATGCACCACATTTCTACATCAATGGTCCCAAAGCCCAGCTCACCTGGTCTTTCCTCCCACTGATGGTGAGGTTGCTGATGGCCCATGCTGCCTCCTTCTGAGTGCCAAAGTCACCCTGTAGAGAGACAGGCTGTCACTAAGATGTACACATAGCGGGTCTTTTCTACAAAAGCACGATGCCAAGGTTCACAGAAAATCTAGGCTACGTTTGCATTAAGTGTGTTTTTCATTTATCAAAAGTTGTGTTGCTTCACCGGCTACAAAATGTGGAATGTGTCGATGCAACTGACATAAAATCAATGCCAGCATTGTGCATCGAGTCTGGTACCATCTGTTGAGAAAACTGAATAGAAAGAGTATAGGATATAAAGCTTAAAGAATTTCTTTTCTGCTCTTCCACTGTGAACAAACCTTAGCCAGTTGGTGAATGATCATAGGAATCAGGCCAGCATCGATCACAGCTTGGACCTGCTGCTGGTTCCCAGCTGTAATGTTGGACAGGAACCAGACTGCTTCCTGCAAACAGAGCCATCACAAATTTAAAACCAGCACTAAAGCTTCCACACACAAATACTTGTTCAGTGACATTCGTCATTTTTGGGTTTGGCCAAGACTCTGGTGCTGGCTCCAACATGTTTGTAACAATAAAGGCTAAAGTGAAACCTTCATTAAGAATGATTTCAGCAGAAACCTTATTCCTGTTTCCATACTAGGCCATAAAAAACCACCAGACATACAAAATCAAAAATAAATAAATTGTGGCTATGATATTCTATTCAAACCTTATTTTAGACTTACAAGAGGGTCCATAGCAATTAAAAGATACCTTGTTGATCTTTTCTTTAGGGTGTGTGAGCAGGTTGGGGAAATGTGAGAGGACATCACAGTTGAGCACAACCTGTGTCTGCTCATCTGTCCCTGTTACAATATTTCCCACTGCCCTCAGCGCTGCCGTCTGTAGTTTTTAGGACAAAGAGAAGGAATGAAAATCTTATTAATTCATGGATGATGAAAATGAAAATGGTCATCTCTCTACAGACGGGCAAAAACTAGTGAATTGGCC
>NW_019474742.1:0-1610 GCF_002814215.2 Seriola lalandi dorsalis | reverse complement strand
TGTGTGTGTGTGTGTGTGTGTGTGTGTGTGTGTGTGTGCGTGTGTGTTTTAATCTCAACTGCATAATTCATGTTATAACTTCACTATGCTTGTGTTTTTTAGCATATGATGAGTATGAGGTGTCTCCATATGAAGAACTGGAGTTAAATCTGGTGAGAAACATTGAGATGTCACGTATGGCCTCCATCATGGCAGGTAGAGCACTACTCTTACTCTTACTCATTTGGAACACGAATGAAATATAAGTTTATTTCTTGATATACATTACTCCGTTTACCCTCTCAGCTTCCACTCTATCTGTGGATGGCCAAAACCAGTGTCTGAAGGCAGCTCAGGACTGTGGCCTGTATGAGAAATGTGGCTCCCTGCGATCAGAATATGTCGTGGCCTGCACCAAGCGAGCAACAGTCTCCGAGAACAACTGTAACCGGCAGAAATGCCACAGAGCCCTGCGGCGCTTCCTTGAGCGCGTGCCAGAGGAGTACAGCTTCGCTCTGCTCTTCTGTCCCTGCTCTGACACCTTGTGTGGGGAGCGCCGGAGGAAAACCATCGTCCCGTCATGTTCCTATGAGGAGAATGGCAGAGGGGAGGAAAGGGTGGGCAAGCCTAACTGCCTCAGCCTGCAGAACTATTGCTCCAGAGATGAGCTGTGTAGGTAAGACGGGTGCAAGACCTCAAGTGTCCCTAATAGGTTTTGTACCTTAGACCAACACAGAATAGAAGAAATGCAGGTTGAACAATGCATAAGGTGTAAAGCATCAGAAAATGAATCACAGATACTACAAAAATAACCACAGTGAATGACTCTGCTCCCTATTCAATGCAGCCAACAAGAACAGCAACACTACAGGCACAATGTTGAGGCTTTGACCACTAGCTGCAGTATTATGAGCAAGCCCCATTTGGTTTGTATCACATATAGAGCCACAACTGACAAACAATCATTTTCACCATAGATTCACCTATTGATTATTTTCTAGACTAATCTATACAACATGAAAAAATGGTGAAATATGCCCATCCAAATCTAACATAACCCAAAGTGACACATTCATATAGTCTATAGTCTAAAATCCAAAGATATTCAGTTTACTGAATTATAAGACAAGGGAAAGCAGCAAACTGTCACATTTAAGAAGCTGGAATCACCAAATGCATTTGGGGTATTTGCTTGAAAAATAACTTAGTTATCAAAATAGATGCTGATCAAGTCTTATCAACTAATCCTCTTAACAGCTCACACACAAACATGCACACGTGCGAGCGTGCTAGCAACATAATACACATGCCACCTGATTAGAGTGGACAGTAATGTAAATTAGTTTCACGATATCCCACCGTGTGTGTCCGTAACACACCAAAAAAAAGCAGCAGTTTACCAGCAAATGTAGAGAAGAAAACGACTAACCGATGTTAACATGGATCCAACATATGAAGGTGTCAAAGTATTGACAAGTCACCTTTTGAGCAAGTAAAATACATTCAACAGGTTTGTTAGGTCTTTGGCCTCAGAACCCAGCTGCTTTTGGCCCGTGATAAGTGGCCATGTAACCATGACGACACAATCCAGGATGTCCTGAAAACAACAGAGTCAGTGGAGGACAGGATCG
>NW_019474741.1:0-1610 GCF_002814215.2 Seriola lalandi dorsalis | reverse complement strand
ATTAATGTAAGAACACAAATCTTAATCAGTGTAATTTTTCAGAAAATGCTTTGAAGCTATTCATCCTTTGCTGAGTGCCTGCAGAACTGCAATTTTGCTCCATTGTACATAAAATCATATCAATCATCATCAATATGCTGAAGAAGCTGAGACACTCACCAGCATGCCTTTCATTTCTGTCTCTTTCCTCCTCTCTTTCCCTCTCATCATCCTGCCTGTCCAGAATCATTCTCTGGTCACCGTCTACCCCTTCATCTCTCTCTTCTTCACTGTCCTCTTCAGAGTCGCTGTCATCATCATCCACATCCTCCCGATCTCTGTCGCTCTCACTGCCACTATCTCGATCTCTTCCCAGCTCCATCGCAGAGTCCTTTTCTAAACCAGGAATGGAAGGCTCTGTTTGGGGGGTCAGTAAAAATTAGTTAAAGTTAAATAAGCAATCAGAAATAATTAATCAGCCATTGAGGGGACAGTTTGTGTGTTACCTGAATCTGCGCCAAAAGCTCGTCGAGCAGGAATGCCGTACAGTGCCAGGACCTGTGGAGGTGGGGGTCCAGGTGGAGGGCCAGGGGGCTTCTTCCCCGGAGGTAAACGTGGGACACCTGGTACTGTTGCCAACACTGGTCCAGAGGATGACGAGAGAGGTCCTTTACTGAGAGACACAAGAAAAGACATTTACCTCAGTGGTAGTAAAGCACAACAGCGCCATATACCGAGTTTACTTGCAGAAACCTGTACAGCTCAGGGCCTACCCAAAAGTGGAACTCTTCTTCAGTATAGAGGGAGGCTGAGCCCCTGGTAGTGGGATGTCCTGGATGTGGATATTGGAGGGGGCATGAGGCATATCTGGTAAAGGGATACTGTCCACCTCCACTGACTCTGCATTCTGAAAAATAGAAAATGATACACACAAGATAGTAAACAGAAAGTCACCACAATGCAAAGCAATGTAAAGGAACTGCAATATTAATACTGAAACTCAACATATACAAAAGACACAAACACACTGATGCTTATAACACATCCAATGTTTCAACACCTCTGGATCAAGATTAATCAAAACCTCTGTGCCTGCAATCAAATTAATTTTCATGTTGTTGTATCTCAGACCAACCAGCTATTATGGAATTGTGCATACAACATCCTCTCTTTCACAAGTCAACACAAATCAATACAAATCCTTGTCAAGTACAAACTAATACACACACACACACAAACAAACACACCTTGACTGAGTCAAAATAAAGAGCCAGCTGCCCCCGTTTGGTCTCGTAGTCCAATTCTAGTTTGCGTAGTTCCTTGTAGGTGTCAGGATTCTCTCTCTCGTACAGACGAACAATGCGTTCAAATGTCTCGCGTAGCTTCTTCCTCTTGTCCCTCAACACCTTCTCATTCAGTAGAGGCTGCTGAACTGGGTTGAACTCTGTTGAAGGTGTTACAATAGAGTTTTATTATGTGTTAGAAACAAAAGCAAATTATTTGTTAAACTAGAATTACAGCCTAGCGGTTATATGCATCGCCTAGCCAACTGCGAGAAACTCGACTGGCAGTGGAAAAGAGGTGACTTGGCTTTTATTGGCAGGTTCACCTGCTTTAAAAAAAAAAAAAAA
>NW_019474740.1:0-1610 GCF_002814215.2 Seriola lalandi dorsalis | reverse complement strand
TGTGATGAAGGTCAGGCCTGTCTGTGGGGCAAAAGCCTACCAGAGGTTCCACACAGGCAACCAGGCTGCCTCTGTCCTGGTATTTGGATTGAAGCATCATCCAGACATTTACACTAGTTCCTGTTCCCGGAATTAGTCACTTACAGCGTCCTCTACACTGGTATGACAACCATCCTGACTTCCAGCTTTTATCCCACAAGATCTCAGTCTGTTTGGGGTTTTCATGCAATTCAAGAGCCATGGTTTTGATAAGGACAGAAACTGCTGTTGCTGAGTGTGTGATGCTAAGAGTTTCACTGAACACCCTAGTAGCCTAGGGGTTTAACAAGCCCACCATGAACAGCAAGGTCCCTGGTTCAAATCCAGCAAGAGACCTTTGATGCATGTCATTCTGCATCTTTGTTTATCCTCATTTCTGTCACTGGTCCACTATCAAATCTCAAAATGTTGAAAATCTCTATGCTTAAATCTCTAATAAAGGCACAAAAATACCACCAAAAAAGCGATTCCTCATAGTTCTTTGACGTTAGCACCTGTGAGCAAGTTTGTGCTCCGATTCCCTTTTTACTTCAACTGAAGCCCACTGGAACTGAAATCATTATTCTAGCAGTGTCCCATAACCCACATTAGTACAATATTACACTAAATTGCAGCATTGCTCTCAGTTACTGTTAACAGTTGTGCTGAAGTAATATTAGTGCAATGGTTCAGGAGGGGTGGGTTTTTTGGAAAGGGGGCTCTGTGCGCTGGGGAAAAGGTATGTGCATGTGATGATACATGTGATGTTTTGTGTGTTATTTTGTTTTAGTGTCTAAGGTTGTTTTTCCTTTTGCTCCAACTTCCTGTTTTCTGGTTTGTTGAACATACCGTACATATATATATATGTACGTGTATATATATATATATATATATATGTATGTATGTATGTATATATATGTATGTATGTATATGTCCATCATAAATATGGTATGCAAATTATCTCACCATAGATACTTTGAAGCACAGAGCTCTTACTCATAGCCAGTTTAGCAGGTGGAGCTCTGATATCCATCTTCTTCCTGTTTTGGGCATAGCTCAACTCCACCTCTTCGCAGACCTTCACCTCTCTCCGTGTTCGTGTGTGGAACCTGCCGACAAATATCCATGCAAGCGCACACACATGCACGCTGTTCAATAAAAAACATCTCAGACAGCGTTCAAAGGTCCAAAAGCTGGCAAATCCTCACACTAGTACTCACTAAGCATAAACAAAGTAAACAGAGTTTATTCAAGGCAGTTAATAGGCAGCACATACAGAATATAATTGTGAAGCTGAATGGAAACAGAGGGCCTCCTGTGGTGTACTGGCAGCGTCTAAGAGAAACACAGAGTGTGTAAGAAGGGGAGAAAAGCAAAGAGAGGCTGCTGGTAGCTATTAGAGCAGCACGGCTGAACTTTTAGCCTCTTGTTAAACCAGTATGAAAGCTCTAGATTATAGCCCGTCTGTCCCCTGCATCCCTGTCTCACCCATCTCCCACGCTCTCCCCCCCACTGCTCAAGTGTTGATGGCATCCAGACCGAAGATGAGGCGGTGTTAGAGAAAGATGAGAACCAGTTGGCATGTATGAGGG
>NW_019474739.1:0-1610 GCF_002814215.2 Seriola lalandi dorsalis | reverse complement strand
ACTTTTTTAAAAGAAAAGTTAGGTGTTTGAAAGTTGTGTGTCTTTGCAGCCTCTGCTGCTTTAATTGTGTCCATTATATTTAAATCTGTCTTTTGCAAGTCTGCCAACTTTAAGGAACTGCAATACAAAATCACTGTAATACTCCTTTAAAGTCAGCGATAAGCTTTGATGCCAGTACCTTTGTCTAAAAGCTGGCTAACCATACATAGATCTTTGCAGTCCCGTTTAAGTATGAAATTACTGATGGCTTTGCTCATGAAAGAAAATGAACTTCTCCGCCATAAACATGAACTAAGGGCAATGAGGAGCATATTTGCATTTGTTGTGTCTTTGTTGTGTTTCTACACTGCATGACTCTCTGAGATTTGATGTACAATAGTTGGTAGTTTATGTGGTCTGTTTTTTTTCTCCTCTCTCTCCTCTTACTGAGAGCACAGCCACAGCAGGGATTCTCTGCACTTTAAATCACCACCATAATAAGATAGTTATACTGAAGGCAACTCTAATTAGTAACAGTGCTTCCATGTTGCAGCCTCAGCATTCTTGTTTTAACCAAAAAGGAGACATTAGCATAAATTGATCCAGTGTTGTATTTTGCTGCCTGTGGGTTGGAGCATTGCCCATCAGCATTGCCAGAAGACCTGGCTGGTAAAACACCACGCTTAGCAACCTCTTGGCATCAAAACCATTTCTCCATTATTTGTGTTCAACAGCAATTTTGGAGCTCACATATGCTTGAAAAGTTTGCTGCAGAATGTTTTTTAGAAATAACACCTGAGTATATGCTCAGGTGATATGGCCATGATGTTTGAGTTGCTACCAAAAGCAAAACTGATTTCTATTTTATTTCTATCTTTGTTATGTCTTTACCTCAATGTGTCAGATTGCCTGCACATGTTTGAGGCTGAGGCTGTGTTCACTGTTTGTAATGGCACAGGAGGCTCTAAAGATAAAGCTGTGCCAGCATCATGACCTGCTTCTCCATACAAATCCCTTTAAAGTTCCGCAGCCTCAGGTTGGCAAGCGTGAGTCGTTTCTCAGTGGCTGAGGTGTATTAGGCTGCAGGAAGAGTCTCACTGAGGAAGTAACTTTCTAAAGAGGCCAGCATGTCCCTCAAATGAGCCCATCTTTCTTTCTTTCTTTCTTTCTTTCTTTCTTCATGAAACACATTCTGGTGCATCACAGTTCTTCCTCATTTTGACACATGTACTCATGTCTGTTTTCTGTCCAGTGGTGAGCCAGTAGGTCCCTGCTGTGAGAGGGAAATAACTGATTTCATTATTAGTAGAACATTATTTTTGTGTTGCTTTGTTATTTATTTATTTCTAACCACACACCTTCTCCTTATTTATATTACTAATATCAATAACACTTATTAGTTATGACCTCTTATTTGTTCATATTAGGTTTGTGGGGCAATACTCACTGGTTTTAACACTCTTCCCACTTCCCTTTTTCTTTAACTGCTGAGAATGTGAAAGGTCAGAGTTCACATTTAAGAGAAGGGTTGTGTATGTGGGATGTAATGCAAGTCAGTTATCTGTTGAGTAATGTGCTATCTGAACACAGTTCCCCTTCAACTGTTTATGTTCCATTAGAAAACTCTCCTA
>NW_019474738.1:0-1643 GCF_002814215.2 Seriola lalandi dorsalis | reverse complement strand
AACTCTCTAAATCCACAGTTTAGTTCAGATCTCAATTTGTAAACCACGGGTCTGTTCATACTTCAAATGTGCCCACAGGGTCTGCAGTCTCTGGGTTATTATCTATCTTGAGCTAATTAAACTAGCCTAACTTTTACTGCAGGCATGATCACTCAATGTTAGGTGTAATATAGGTGTTCTGTCTTACATTATTGCAACACGAGATCATGGACATTTAGAATCACTTGCACTTATAAATTGTATGATTTTTTTTTTACGAAGTCAAAACATAATCTACATTCACATGATCATTCCATGGGAGTTGGCTGACTGAACTATACTGAGCTGACTTTTAAATAAGTGTCAGTAATTATGGTTTCGTAATTAGGAATGTTTACATGAATTTTCCAGCACTCATTACCGTGGCAACTCAGATCCACCTGCTTCTTGGAGAACATTAAAACAGTTATTAACACATTTAAGTTAAGTGCACATTTCTAAACCATACACCTGAGTAAAATGTACTTTGTCAAATTTCTTCCTTGGTCATTGTGCAATCCAATTCTTGTGTTTTACCTCAATAATTTGATGATAAGCAGTACTTTGGTACCAGCAGACGATCTAATTTGCATCTATTAAAAATGGATAGCATAATGACCAGCTGTAGGAATGAAAGTCATCTACTAAGGGTTTGTACCAATACAAGACAACCCAGCTCGCAGTACAATAAGAAACCATATCAGAGATGCCTTTATTATTCAGAGTGGGTGTTTCAGAGCCCTGACCTTAATCACAGTTTACCATAATTTTCAGATGGTTTTGATAATAGCATATGCATGCACAGTAGCACCAGCAACTGTAAACAATCAACCTCTTGTTTTGTTTTCTATAGCTCACAGTCTCATCTACTCTCCCGCTCTGCTATTGTTGCCTGTTCTGCTGCTTTCTACATTGTTTGATCTGCCTGTTTGTATCTCGTGCCTTTTCAACTCTCACATTTTTTGTCACCTGCACATACATTCACCCAAAGGATGCACGTAAAGATATTCACTTTACTTCGATTTAATTTTAGACTGAGAATATCAAACACAGTTTTCCATTACTGAAGTTGCAGCTTTATGCACCAATTTGCATGAAACACTGTTGAGACAATTATGTAATCAAGGTGTGCCTACCTTAACAATACACTATGTAAATTCATGCAAGGAACTCTGTATCTGAACATCATTGACACACTAATTGTTGAACAACCAGAAGCACAAAAATGATGATATTATAAAAATAATAAAAAAGAAAATTAAATGATAGGCAGGGAAAAGTTTAAGAAACCCATTTTCCACCCTACTAGTGAGACAGCTGCCAGAGCCAAGGTTTTTTAAAATTTGTACAATCCAGTGAACATCCAAAATTATCATTAGTCATGTAGCGTTAACGCTATATTTAATGATTTACTCTCGTTGAAATGGGGCACCAGTCCTCTAGGAGGACAACAATGAATTACTTAATTGCCAAATTTATCAATCTCATATCGGAAGCCATGACTTCTCGATTCAATGGATCTCCAGTCTCTACGTCAAAAGAATACGACAGGACAACAACTGGGTGTAAATAAATGAGTTTATTTAACTAAACTACTATGTACAGAGTAAATGCAAGGTGTAATA
>NW_019474737.1:0-1611 GCF_002814215.2 Seriola lalandi dorsalis | reverse complement strand
ATATATATATATATATATATCAGAGATATATTCAATCATACAGGCTTTACAACATGACTGCAAGAATACTTTATTCAGCCACCAGCAGCAATATCAACACATTAGCCCAACAATGTGCAGCTGTGGCATACACAGCCGCATACTGCCCCACCTCCACCAATACAGTTCTATGATTCAGATTCTTCCATCACACACACACACACACACACACACACACACACACACACAGAGTGATGGTTTCATATACTGCTCTCTCTCTAATAATATATGTAACCTTTATCATACAGGATCTTACCACACATCCTGGCACAGAGACACAGTGGAATGTTTTTCCAAGAACAACCAATGCTTTCTACCAAAGACACTATATGATCATTATGTTGTTATTATTTATCCATGAAGTTAAATCAAGGAACTGTAGGGAAAAAATGCCCCCTATCAGTCTTTAACAGCACTTCATCCTGGTGCCAGGTCTGAATGGTTGAAGTAGTTTGCTAAAAGTAACTTTTGGCTGAAACTGATAAAAAAGTAATAGATAAATTGTGGGGCTGATAAACTGGTAACCTACCTGCCACCAGGTCCCTGCCATCCACATCGGTCTCGAGCTCAAGTGAAGATCAGGGTGGGGCAGTTGCCAGTTTTATGCTGATGCTTCGCTGACCTAACGTTAATGGCTTCTGCCGCACCACTATTGCTAACAAGCTTGACTTTTGAAAAAAGGCCAGATAGATGGTCTGTTTTTCCGAATTTCACTTTCTCTTAATATCTTCTTTTGCCTTTCTCTTTGCCGCTCTACTGACCCAACATTTGTTTTCCACGATGTTTTAAGAGACCTGACTCATCATCATCATGATACAGATACAGCCAGCACACCAATAATTATATTTTATTTTATTTGCAAGTAACTCTGCGTTCATTGCTTCATATTTCAGCGCACACACACACTCACACAAATTAGTTTATTTGATTTGATAACTAAAAAAAAGAATGCTAAGCCAGGATGAGGCCACAGTTGGTGGGGGGTTTGGAGGTCCACTAGAGTTCAGAGGCCCCTGGGCACTGGCTTAATAGGCCCGGTGGATAATCCATACTTGTGTGCATCAGTGCAAAATGTAAAGAAAAGTAGAAGAGCAACTCTTCCTCAGGTGACTGAGAATGTCAATGCAGAAAGTGATCAGACTGTCTCAGCAATAACAGACTGTCAACAGTTACACAAAGAGAGATATTACAGCAGAGCTGCAGTGTATAAACCCTCATTACAAAGATGAATGCACATTTGAGAGTTCAGTGGGGCAAAAATAATATTTTATTGAGATTTGGAGATATTGAGATTAATGGTCATTGTTTGAAGATAAATTCTGAGAGAAAATCTCAAAAGATAATCTTCTGTGTTGCTGCTGAGTCTATAAGAATATAAATCTGCATTATATTTGCTGTCTGTGACCCTGTTTCTGTATCATTCTGTTCCCACAGTAGCTGTATCTGTCTCTGCTCTTTCTGCTGAGTGTCCTGGTGAATATAACATAACACAGCATCATCTATAATGTCCCATTTTAAGTTGGCATATATATGAATATGAAAAAAAACTTAATTGTCTGCTCAAACAGAAAA
>NW_019474736.1:0-1612 GCF_002814215.2 Seriola lalandi dorsalis | reverse complement strand
TTAATGTTGTTTATCTCTTTCCATTCATCTTTTTCTTTTTTTTTTTTTGGCCGTGGTTTTCAGTGAGCTACTAAATTGCCCTTTTATTATTTTTTCTCTGCAGTGCCTCCTCTTTCAGCAGTAGATTCTCCTCCAAGCTCCTCTTTATTTATGTTTTTATTTCATTTTGGCCAGTTTCCTATAATCACATCCCTGCTAATTTGGTTTTAAGATACTAGTTGCTAAATTAACGTGTTAATTGCTGCTGGAAATATTAAAAACGTCACGTAGTTCTGCTGTAAGATGAGTCTTTAGTTTGTGGTAGTTGCAACAGTTGTAAATGAAAACTTTTCTTCCTTATGGCTACCCCTACACTTTTCTCTGAGTAGTTAAGAATTTCTCGATAAATATGTCTCATTCCTCACCTAAAGCGAGGCACTGTTGTCCTCCTACACTGGGCCTTCAGAGCAGTCTCAAGTTTATGTTGCAGGACTGTGTAAAAACTCTAAGCTTCTCCCTTTGTCTGTCTCCAGTTTCCTCAGGTGGAGGACCTGGGCCGCTCAAACCTGTCCTCCCTCCTCAGTCATTGCCTGTCACTCAGCCTCTCCCTGGAGCTTCACAGCCCCCTCCACCCATTAACACAACCCACCCTTATCAGGTAATGGGCAAGCAGCCATACAGCACAAGGCTGCCTGGAGACTAATTCCTGCCGCCTGCTTTTGGCTCAGTTTCAGACAGCGGTGTTTATGTTCCTTCCCTAAAACGTTTTACCCAGCATTGTCTTCCTTTAATCTGCTTGCTGACAGAATCCGGCCTCCATGACTGCTGCTCAGGTGGCTGCACAGATGGCCGTGGAGGCAGCCAACGTCCAGAAGAGTCGCTGTGAGTTACCAGTGGACTCTGTGGGCCTTTTGTGAACAATTTATGTTAGCCAAGTTTTAGTTGCAGGGTCTCAGTACTGTGACTGTGTCTGTGCGTTTTACAGTAACGCTTGCTCTCACTTTTTCCAGAAAAGAGTTTTCCTAGGACAGTATCACTGTTCTGATGCTCTCACCTGCAGTGATAGTAATAGGATCTTTGGATCAGTAAAAAATTAACAGTAACCCAAAATAAATCTACAGTCAGAATGGATAACTTATAGTGTCTCTATCCGTGTAATGGTCATGTTCTTTATATGTTCTTAAACGTGGCGTCTGTTCAGGTTGTTGTTGTTGTGTTTTCTCTCCACATCCAGTCCCAGGAATGGTCAATCAAGGTCCCCCGTTCACCAGTCAACCACAAATCCCCTCAGTCCCTGGGGTGAAGCTCAGTCAACCCAGCATATCAACGGTCACCACAGCAACACAGCCTATGATGTCACAGCAACAAGTCCCTCCAAATCAGCAACAGCCAGTCCCGCCCCCAGGACAGCCTACACCCAATCAGCAGCCGCAGCAGCCACCTCAGCAGCAGCCCACAGCAAATCAGCCCACAGCCCCATCAGCGCAGCCCAACATGGTAAGATGTGACAATAATCAATACGAAACCAATGAAACTATACTATTGTTTTAAAACCAAAACTTCTGCTACAGCAACTTAACAGCATGTAACTTGATATGTAGCCTTTGTTACGGGTTCTACTTTTTTTTTTTTT
>NW_019474735.1:0-1612 GCF_002814215.2 Seriola lalandi dorsalis | reverse complement strand
TAGAACATAAAATAGAAATAATGATAGAAAAAAAGTGAAATGTGAAAAGTTAGATTAATTTTCTGTGTGAACCGGCAATAAGAATAGTTCACATATCACAAAAACTTCACAACAAGAACAAAAAGTAGCATCGAGTGGGAATCAATGCTAACGTTATCTAGCTAGGCTGCCCAGCGTCTGCTAGCTTCGGGGTCTTCCATAATGTTGAATGTTGTGAAAGGGAAGAAGTATTCAATTACTGCACAAGTGACACTACTGTATGTGAGGGCAAAAGTTTTATCAATGTTATGCCATACAAGACTATGACATGCTCCAGTCAGTTGTGCACCACAAAAGTTGAGCCTGTGTCTCCTAGCAACACCAACAACATCTGTTAACCGCTGCCATGATTTCCACTAAAATCTCCAGGAATGGTTTTATCCCCCTTAAAAAAAATGTAAATACAGTGTGTAGCTGACCATATGAATGAGAGTGAGGAGAATTAAAATTTCAATTTGACATTAAAGATTTTAAGTGTAAATTATATAGGAAGTACATAATTCATCAGATTTTGTTGTAGTTTACAGTTGCTAGTTGAGGAAAGGGCACAACATACTGAAAGTTAAAAATATAACTTGTAACATCATTGCATTATGCAATTTATATAATGACAGTTTCACATTACTGTGTCTAAAGATACACAGGTTGTGCAAAGGTCAAAGACTGATGCTTGATGAACTGCTGAAGTTATTAACAATATTTACTATTGTTAGAAATTTAAATGGTCATATCCCAATCATGTTATTTGTTTTGGGCAAAACAACAACAGCTTGATGAAGCTGAGTGTATGACAAATGTTTTCTTTGTATGCAAACTATCAGGATAGCATACAAAGATTTACATACATCTACGGACATAAATGGGTGTCAAGGGAACATTTGCAGCTCACACAACATCAGTCCAGCAGAAATCATATTGAAAGCAGACATTGGATGACAGCATTATGACACTACAGTAACATAACAGGTTAAAATATCCGCCCATGTCACTCAATAAACATCAAAATGCCAAATATATAGCACCATATAGATGTGTACTTTTCTTCAGTCTGGTCACAGACTAAGAAAATATGTCTAATTTCTTTTATTAAACTTTGAAGTCAGTAAAGGTTTCAGAGGTGTATGCTTTGATGGAGTAATATGTCATGGACTGCCTTTGCCATGCTACCTTTCTGAACATTTCTTACCCTTTCTGACCTTTCAGAAATGAATATGTTTTGTTGCCTAGTTGACAAGCAGTTCTATAAGCCTGCAAGAAAGAATGGAAGAGTTATGACACTAGAAGCAAGGCTGCATTCCTTATTTAACCCACACACACACAAAAAAACAAAAAAAACAAGCAAACCAAGATCCAGTAAACTCAAAAGCTGTTGTATTTACTGTTAGGTAAGTGCAGCAGGCAAATTGGATCATGATCAAATACAGTATTATTGATTAGATTTCTGCGTGGGCCAAGATCCTGACTTTATTTGCGCATTGACATGGTGAGCAATATCATGGCAAGCATTCCATTACGCAAACAAACAGATGCACACACACACACACACACACACACACACACACACACACACACA
>NW_019474734.1:0-1612 GCF_002814215.2 Seriola lalandi dorsalis | reverse complement strand
CAAAAAAAAAACTAAGATTGTATTCAAGAGAGAGCTCATTAAAGATGTCTTTACACAATGTCATTTTACACACCAAAACAACAAATCCCATTTAGCACATTAACGTTTCTTGTTTCATGTGCTGCAAAATGTCATTAGCCCTGCGACCTCCTACCTGTTTGGGGACATGTGCTGAGGCGGGAGGAGGAGCTAGGCCTAGCTGATGGAAGGTGTTGAGGCCGAAAGTGTAAACGTATCCTTCCTCTGTCAGCACCACTGTGTGGTCTTTAGCTGCTGCTACCTGGGAGCAGTGGTGGGACATCAGACCCTCCACCATCCGAGGAACCTGAGGAGAGGGATGAGAAGATAGTGACAAAGTTTAGAAAAACAAACTGCATGTACAGAAACGTTAACAGTCTCTGTATGCTCAGTGCTGGGAGTTTAATGGCATCTCCTCACTATCCACTCATAAAGCTACTGTTGATACCAGCTCAACACTTCCTCACTGTAATTCATAATGAACACATTTTACCAGCTTAGCAATCCTAAGGTCTGTATCTGTTCATCAGCGCAGGTAAGAAACTACGCTTGCAGCATGTGAATTCAAGAGCGATGTAAAGGTGTGTAAAGTTTATGGTAAAAATATAAGAGAAATTTAAATGTGTTCTCACATGGGCCTTGAATTATGGAGCACATCACAATTTAGTTTCACAAATTATCATCAAACATTCTTTGCAGAGAGGAAGCCACTATCTGCTATCTGTCCTCTGTTTCAGAGGACAATTTATCACTGCCATCAGAAAAACTTTTTAAACTGTGAATGGAGACACTTTAGAAATCACATTTTCTTTAGAAATACCATTTCATCTGATGAAGTTCCAGGGTCACCAACTCCAGGCATTTAACCGTGGAGACAAAACAGAAAAACATATCGATTCTGAAATTTATAGCCCGTGTTAATGTGGCTGTGGTAAGGGAACAGCCTGCATCCTTATCAGTTGTAGACAACATGACTGGCTGAAATATATTAATTAATACTTACTGATAGGCCGTTGAAGCCAAATGAAATGAGAGCAAACAGAGACTAAACTTAACATCCCTTAAGAGTAATTCCTTTATTTTTAAAAAGTTAAATAGACTGGTAATCATCATCTCAAGTAAAAAACTCTAAACCCTCTATGCTTGCACAGAAGCAGAGCCGTCACTTAATGTAACACTCAAGTATACTATACCTGCATCTCAGTCCCTGCATCTACAGTAACAACAACTCACACCAAAACGTCCACAGCTGTTGATATAATTTTAATTTCTGGTTTATCAGATAATTTATCAAAAAGTAAGAATTATTATATCTGCTTCAAAACCCTGGTTCTGAATGTTTCCTGTTGTTCCTGTACTGCAGGAATCATCTACTGTATTATAAGGTTGTGCCAAAAAGATGCCCTATGACAAGTCTCACCAGATAAGTCTGTTCATCTCCATGGCCAAGTCGTCCTCCTTGTCCATGGCCACAAGTGAACACCTGGCCTTTCTGAGACAGGAACACAGAGTGGAACTTACACAGGACCACCTAAAGGGAGGAGAGGAGATTAAACATTAACATATTTGTGATTTTTTTGTTGCTGTTATATAT
>NW_019474733.1:0-1612 GCF_002814215.2 Seriola lalandi dorsalis | reverse complement strand
AAATTCCAGTAAGCTATGTCACATTCGAAAGGAAAAAAGAAAACCAATTTGTCCTGTTGCCAATTAAAAGTTGAATTCATAGGCAGTAAAAGACATTGATGTTCAGTTAGGGCTTTCCCTCATATAGCCTTACTTGGTTTGGTATGACCTATTGCTTTTGGTGGCTAATGTTAGCAGGTATAGGTATACTGTAGTGTAACTGATATCGCTGAGCCAGTGTGCTGACTTCACTACTGTTAAATTGTGCTATAGCATTAACTATGGTCCTTTCAATGACACTGGCTGCTCTTCAGCAAGTAATGTAGACTAAATTACATGTAAATCTTACAGCATAAATGGATTGCATTCACTCGAGTGTTTTCATTTTTGAACATGGCTAGACTAGAAAGAGAGCTGAAAATTTAGAAAACACAAACAATTTCCTACATTTGTGGAAAATAATAATAGCAGTAGTAGTGACAGTAGCAGGAAGGGGTTGATTTGATTCCATTTGATTATTGGAATTCAAAATGTTTCTTGATGAAGCGAAAGTGTCCAATCAAATTATTTGTTTTGCTAGACTGATGTACTGATTTTTCATATTTTTTTCATAATCTTGTATCCCAAAATGTAATTTCTTTACTCATACATAACTTACTATAAACAAATATAACTTTTTAAGTTGATTACTTTGTTTTTAGTCATTTACTGCACCTTTATTTAAATGTAACAATACATGTTAAACACAGTGTATCTACCTACTCTGTTGCATGTAGTGTTTCTCATCTTAGTATTTATCCAAAAACGTGTTCTAAATGCGGGGTCGTCTTATGTTCGGGCCAATACGGTAGTACCACCAGAGCCACATGGGCATATTGCTCAGTGTAATAGAGGCTGAGGGCTGGACGTGGGGCTGGTCTAGGATCAGGGCAGGGTTGTGCTGGGAGGTGCTGTGAGGTGACAGGTTTGGGTTGGAGACTAACCTTTCTTCCGGAGTCCTTGCTGCCACACTCCCCTTTATCGTACCACCATTTGTTTTTCAGTTTGTCTAAGACGGCTTGCTCATTGAGTTTCAACACCGCTAGGTTTACTGGGATTCTTCCAACCATAAGGAAATAACATAAATAACATATTATACCATGTTATTTTATGTTATTAATTCAGAAACACACAGCAGCAAATACATACACACGTTAATGCTTGAGCTGGCTTATCGGTCAAACTTATCACTTATCACACACACCACACACACACCCACACACATATATAAAGCATAAAAATCATTAGAAACATCAGAGTCAAAGTGATATGCATTAATACTCCATCTAGCTTGGCTTGCTCCCTAAGGCAGTAGATGTGTATTACTATATCACTTTGGGTAACCGGCACACTGCTTACCCTCATTTATGCAACCTGAATGTCTCAGTTGTATCTTTAGTTAAAAGCAAGGATGTAAATGGCCACATTTGAAAAATAAACAGGAATATAATCCATATCTAAATGGATGCATGTGGTTTTAATGTATCAATGAGCATGAGCGACCCAGCTGGTTTAATTACAGGACATTGATCCGTTTTAAATTATTGTCGCTCATTTTGTTTAAGCAAGGCTGATGATACAAAATCCCCCCCCC
>NW_019474732.1:0-1613 GCF_002814215.2 Seriola lalandi dorsalis | reverse complement strand
CACACACACACACACACACACTTGCCACCTCCACCTATAGTATTTGGCTGCGCACAAGCATCAAGATTATGGAGCTTCTGCTTGTAGTGTATGAGACATATGCACACACATGCAGTCATGTTTCACACCTCCAAAACCCCAGACCAATTATCAGTGCACATTTCTCAGTGCCACAGTCTTGCATACCAGCCAGACTCTGTGTAAAGCCTTCAACATCCATCCATCCCAGCTCTGCAGTTACAGTGAAATGCTCACAGCATTCCGTGGATTTGTAATTCAACAGCAACAACCATCCATGAACAGATATTCTGTTGGGATCAGACACACTAAAAAATGACGACTTGTACTACAGAATCTAAACGGCTCAAAACTCCAGCAACACTTTTAGTATTTAGAACAACTTAATGTTCAACCAATGAGTTCCGGTTTGTGGCCTTCATCAGGGTCACCACAAAACACACCACAGATAACATTAAAATTAGGTATAAATCAGAAAAAAAAATCAAAAACAACTAATCAGCCAATGGGGCTCCTGCAAACATGGGTTGGGCATATGGTCATGTGGTTTTAGGTCAGTCATTGTCCCAGGCTGGCATAGAGATGAAGGGAGTGTCCTATAGAGGACATCGGTGACACCACATTTGGTGCTAAGGGGTGGCATTTAAGTTTGTGCAGTAGAGGCCTTTCAATGTGACATAGCCCGTCTTTACAAACACACATAAAAAGTACTATATATTGAAACTGTAATAAGATCATGAAAACTAAAGCATACAAATACATAACTTCATCCAAACCACAAAAATGTCAAAACTGTTCCCTTCACAATTTCCCACAACCCAAGGTGACATCTTTAGGGTGTCTTGTTCTGTGCAACCACCAGTTCAAACCCCCAAAATGTATTAAATTTACAGTGATGTAAACACAGAAAGGTAGAAACCAATCTAGTAATTGACTCATTGTTTTAGCTCTAAAACAGAAGAAGATATGGTAAAAATCAGAACAATAAACAGAAAAACCAAATTCACCAGTCTGTGATGCAGTTGTACCAATAGAGAGTGCATGTTGAGATGCCAAGTACAGCCCTGCTCCAAAGACAGATGATGGAAACGCATCCCAGCTGTCAAACCATGATTGGGGTTAATTTGGAACCAGTGAGCTCCATTGCTGCACCATCTCCTCCAGTAATGGGAGGAGAGGTGTGCTGTGTTTTCACAGGTGGGCAATGGACCCAGAATATCCATGATGGATGGATAGGGAGGTATCAACCCCTGGACAGCTGTTTCATAAAGGCTCTCAGTTTGTAATTAGGATCTCTGCATATGAATTCATGAATGTTCTTTTTGTTTGTTTCTCTATTTTTTCTTTGTTTTTCTCATCAAATGTAAATTTTCAAGTTCTGTCTCAAATATGAAATAAATTTACTGTATAATGGCAGTGCATGGGTTAAAGTTGGTCAAATTATGTTTATTCATTTGACATTATCATTTGGGATGCAGTCCCTTATGCCCTGTCCAGTTTGAACCTTTTGTAATATGCCGTGCTTCTAATACAAAGGTAGTCTTTGTTCTTCTTCTTTGTTAATGTGACAGCATTTATCCCTGAGGTGCTGTCAA
>NW_019474731.1:0-1613 GCF_002814215.2 Seriola lalandi dorsalis | reverse complement strand
AAACTGCATCATGACGATTCTATGTAAATGAGTAAAAAGCCACCAGCACGATGAGGAGTGTGTGCGGTTGTGAATTGAATACTGTACCTGTGGGAAATGGAAGGTGAGGTCTGCGACCAGGTCTTTCCCGGGGCTCACGTTGAACCACAGCTTCCTCTTAAAGATCACCAGGTAGGGAACATTGGCATGGTTGCCTGGGAAACAAACCCTGAATTATAAATATGAAAATGCACTGGCATATAAAAAACTGACGGTGTTAGTATGATGCATTACCTTCTTTCACTCGTTTCCTTTCTTTCTTTGGGGCGTCTGAAGTCTGCCTTAAACTGTCAAAGAAATATTTCTGCTCATCCAAGCTCGTTATCTAAGAATAAAAAAATAATTATAACACATATATGTTAGGCCTTGGATATCCCAATTAGTATTTGTGAAAATGATTTTAAAATTACGAGTGGAGGAGATATTAAAATGTATGACCTAAATGTCTCATCTGTTTGTTCCTACATGAAAATTTGTAATTTTATTTATGGAAACCAAACCACAAAATATCACTTAAAGCTGCATGCAAATCATCTCTTCTGTCACATCAAAATGGAACCAACTCTTAGGAACAGGAATATCAACCCCACCTTGTTTGGTGTTTTCAGGTAGAAGCCATATCCCTCCGCTGAGCTCAGATTGAGATGAGAGGCAACACTAGAACACAGGTCTCTCATTGTGGTTGTCGATGTTACCTCAAATATCTGCACCACACAAGAAGAGCAAGTGATCAAAATATAATGTCTGATGAAATCCAACTTAAAGAAGCAGTTTGATATTTTGGGAAATTCACATATTCGCTGTCTTTTCCAGAAGAAGATTGATACCACTCCCATGTCTGCGTGGTGAATATGTTCCAGTCTTTATGCTAAGCTAAGCTAGCCTGCTGCTAGCTACAGGTTCATATTTTATATATAGCACTGGCATATTTGAGAGTAGAGTTGAGCTTCTCATCTAAAGAGTGACCCCAAAATGTTGAATTATTCCTAATTAATTTGGAAAAACAATTGGATCCTAAGGTTAAAAACAATAACATGGAGTAAATGGGTTTTTTCTTATGTTTAAATATAGATATTGGATGGATACTAATGACAAATAACAGAATGAAGGACACAATAACAGAATGACCAAAAAAAGACAGAACTAGGGATGAAAATGAGAAAAAACAAAATGCAAAGTGAGAAGCAGTTCCAGCTTCCTTCCATTAGTGAGCAGAGAGAAGTCTTGCCTGTTAATATCAGTGTCATAATCAATTGTCAAAGAGCTAAAACAGCGCTGAGAGTCTGCAGACTAATGGACATGTTTTCTCAGTGTTAAGAGCAGAGTGTTGTGTCTTACTTCACTTGTGTCATTTGGGAAATGGACTTTATGGAAGATCATGGTGCTGTTCTGTTGGATGGCGTCCACCTCTACCAGATGGGGAGGAAGCTTCCTGGGCTCCTTACTGAGGACACAAAGCACTCAGATAAATTAATATTACATACACACCCTAAATATTACACATAACCTGAAACTAAAATTTGCACAACTTCAAGTTGACTACTTAAAATTTCAGGGAGAGAAATTCAGACCAA
>NW_019474730.1:0-1614 GCF_002814215.2 Seriola lalandi dorsalis | reverse complement strand
TTTTTTTTTTGCACTAGGCAAGAGAGAAATAAATGGCATGAATAAAATTTCTGACAAGAACAGATGTAACAGCTCGTAGCTGTGTGAGAGGAGAAAAATGCTGGGGAAAGAGTGAGATGGCAGGACTAGTTTTACTTTTGGCAGAGTAAGCAAACAGCAGCTCCCCGTGCCATGCCTGCTAGTGAAGCAATACGATTTCTCAGCTAATTCATTTTCCAAGCAGCAATATATCCCTAAATAGAAGCATCATTTTCCCTCCTCCGGTGGACCTTAGTTAGTGTGTTTCACTGTCAAGCTCAAGGTAAGTGCTGTACGTGACTGAAGCAGTTAAAAATAAACCCTTTGTTGCGAGGCAAGGGTGAATATTTAATTGTCAGGCCTTTTTTTCTTTTTCCAAACAAATCATCAGAACAAGAAATCAGAACATGTTGTCTTGTGCCAAGAACAATCACTGTCACAATGAGTCCATCACTTTTATTTTTTTATCCTCCTGTTTTTCCCCTAGATGGTAACGAGTTTGATCAGTGCCTCCACACAATTCTGCCACTTGTTGATTATTGACATGCCGAGCTCAGGTCCTGTGCGTTCATAAGACTGAATGGGCATTAACAACATGACCTAATGTAGTTTGAATGCCCTATGTTGACACTCAGGTGAAATCTCTTTTGGGGTGGTACACTGCAATAATTCTCCCATGTCAGGGGCTAATCACCCTGGCTCCCCTCCCACAATCCATCAGTGTCTGGAGGACTAGGCTTGCGGGGTTCTGGCAGCTGTTGTCGGGCTGAGTCAATCTGTTGTGGGCTACGCCAGCCTGTGCAGGAGGGGGAGAGGAAGAGCTCTCAGGAGGCCACAGCGAGCGGGGCTGCTGCCACTGCTGTGGCAAGATAACAAGAGGATTTATTTGTTAGGAGGGCAGGATTTCAGGGCTTGTGTGTTAATTTTTCCGTGTTACCCGCTAACTATTTCCTCTGTGAAATATTTGCAGGGGAAAGACAGGTTTTACCATGTATGACTAAATGAGGAAGGATGGAATGATTTGTGGATGTTCATTCAATGAATTGCCTTAATAATTGTTTCAATAATTGTTTAAGTCATTTATCAACTATACATGCGACACATTCTGTGTTTTCAGCTTCTATAGTGTGAGGATTAGCTGTTATTAATTGAATATCTCTGTTTTTAACTGTTGGTCAGAGAAATCAAGACATCTGAAGACATCAAAGACATTAATCAATTGAGAAAGTGATCCACAGATTAATAAGGTAATTAAAATAATCATTAGTTGCAGCTATAAATGATAGAAACAATACTATTTAGTACAAAATGTCACTTAAACTAATGTTGATTAAAGACGTGTCCTGTCCTTAGCTAATAATATCCATTTCATTCTGAGTACATTTGTGTAAAGAGTGTCAGATGCATGTTTTATCATTTTAGCACAAACCCATACTCAATCTCTTCAGAAGTAACGGCTTCATATCTACACAGGAAATGCCAGTGGCTTTTAAGATATCTACGCTAACAGCATCAAAGTGATATATGTTTAAATTGGTCTTATTTAGGGAACGAGGACAGCACTCAGTGGACTTCAGAGTGTTAGCCAGACATTTC
>NW_019474729.1:0-1614 GCF_002814215.2 Seriola lalandi dorsalis | reverse complement strand
GTGTGTGTGTGTGTGTGTGTGTGTGTGTGTGTGTGTGTGTGTGTGTGTGTGTGTGTGTGTGTGTGTGATGGAGGGATAGCTACAGTACCTAAACTGCAGCTCAGGGATGTGTGCACCATGTGTGGATGGTAATCCTTCACAAATCTGTGTGTGTGTGTAAAAGTTTGTGTCTGTCTTGTATGTCAACATGTGTAACGGATGAAGAGCAAATCTATCCCTAGATCTGTGTGTGTGTGTGTGTGTATGTGTGTGTGTGTGTGTGTGTGTGTGTGTGTGTGTGCGCACGTAGAGAGGGGGAGGGTGAAGAGCATTGACGATTATAATTATTTTCAGGGCTTGATGGGTTTAGGTTTTGTGTGTATGTGTATACATGTGTGTGTTTAACTCTTCCTGTTTACCGTATGTGAAGGACTGAGGGTGGATGGGGTGATGGACGGAGAAGAGGAGTCTGGGTCGGTGGATGGATGGATAGAGAGATGGAGGGAAAGATGTGAATGTTCAGTCACAGTGAATTGAAGCTTAAACATCTGGGTGGTTTGGATTGTAGGGTTAGAGCCCCTCCACCCCTCCGTAACATCTGTCTCATCTCGTCTACCTCCAGGGCAATGCCCCCTCCTCTTTACCTCCACACAGTCTCCTCTGTTTCCTCTCATTCACTCTCTTTAGCCTCTGCTCTCGTGGTTCACTGATTCTTCTCTGTCTTTTTGTCTCTTTTAAATGTCTCTCTAAGCTTCACTCTGCCATAGTAAGTAACAGTATTCATCACTTAAAGGAAAACTAAAAACTATGAACTATGCTCTCACAATAAATGCAAAATTACATAAATGCATCAATCTCCTGGCAAAAATTGGCTGCAGCAGATTTTTGGCTGAACCTAAACAGCAAGAGAAGCAACCAGATAAGGAGCTGAAACCAGCTGGCATCAGGCAGAAAACAAAAACACATACATATCATTAATAAGCTAATTATCGTGTTATCTAGCGACATTTAGCAACTTTTCCACTGAAATTAGCTGTTTCCACTACGTCCTCAATTTTGCACATTGACCGGTGACCAGTGCAGCCATTTACTGGGTTTTGACGCCGTCTGGTTTTAGTGACACTTAGATTTCTCTGCTCCTTTTTCATTCAGCATTAGTAGAATTAGTTCTGCAGGAGAAGTGAAGAACTGGCAAGAATGCATAAGGACATTGTTAAGAATTTCCAATAGCTCCTGAAAGTCAAAGCTTCAGTAGAATGAACTTTGAAGACAATAGAAAAATAATGATGTATGGAGAATGGTTCCATCTGACAGTTGTGCTGCATTCATGTCATGTTGGAGTTATTGTAATTATGAGCTTTCACGCCAACGAGCTGAAGTTGTAATTACAACTGGGTAAGTCAAGATTTTTCTGAGTGATACAGCAGCAAAACACAGACTTCTCACATCAGTGAAAGTCGTTAACGAACGTAATTAAACATAAATTGAATGGGTATATTTTTATATTGACAGTGCAGAGTATCATTAATCCTCACATGACTAATTCTGTAATGATACAACTGTCTTGAGTTGTCTGATGACGTGACTGTTGATACATTATAAACATAAGAAACACAAGTTTGTTCTGTTTTTTTT
>NW_019474728.1:0-1614 GCF_002814215.2 Seriola lalandi dorsalis | reverse complement strand
TATAAGGCACTGTCTGGAAAAGCAATTAAACAGTTCTGCTTCAACATGAATGCTGAATTTGACCTCTATGGAAAAAGGCCTGGCTCCAAATAAAAATCTCTGAGTCAAGCACAAACAAGCACCTAAAATGGAGGTAATACTGATAAAGACATGTTGCTGTCTTTCACATTTACAAGATCAGCTAAGATATAAACAGTATAAAGCATAAACAAATTATACATAAAATAATTTACTGTAGTCCGAATACTTTGTTGCTTATGTCAATTGCAGCTCCAATTTAACACACATGGCAGAAGGTCCAAAATTATAACAATAATATAAATAATATTAAAAAAATGTATACAAGCCATATCTGCTCCTTTACATTATGGTACTGTAGGCATAATTTCACTTTGATGCTTTTGTGAAAATATCTCAAGCCCATATTTGGTTGCTTTCTCAACAGCAGATTCACCAAAGACTTGACAAAAACTAGGAAGACACTGATATATGGATACCCTCTTAAAATGCTTTGTCACCCCATTCAATTTTAGATCAATAATAAATTGATTATCATTGTAATTTTTTCTCAAATTATGCTTACACAAAACCTGACTGTCTGGGATAATATGACCACAGAGGTCTATACAAGGGAGAATGAAACACACACTCTACAAGGAAAACCTTATTACAACTTACACAGTTATCCTCAGATCCCGAGGCAATGAACCGGCCACATGGTGAGATGGCTGAAGAGCATGGATGGCAGCGATTTAGATGGTTCTCATAACGCCGTACACACCTGAGGAAGTGATGCACACAGTGGTGAGGTTAATAAACCAGTCTCATGACTGGTGATGTCATAATACAATCTTAGTTTTAGTTTAGGTTTTTTTTTTTTTTTTTACCCTGATCTCTGTGTGCCAAGAAAGACTGTGAAATAGAAAGATATCTTTGGTGTGAGGAGCAGAATGCCACCCTGCAGACTTCACATTTTTACAAACATCGGAACCAGCCGAAGACAGGAGAGTTGAGCATGACTCAAGCAAAACACAGGAAAAGAGAAGGTAGTAGATGACGAATGGCCCCCACGTGCAACTTCTGTGCTGTTTCATTTGGTTTGCAACAGCATGTAATGTCTTTACAATGCCACTAACAGCTAGTTGAGCTAGGGTTTCTATATGGGCTGGCATGGCTCTGGTGAGAGCATGTCTTTCACATTCACATGCTAATGTCATTAAGCTGAACTAAAAGTAGGTCATATTCACTTGTGACCATGAAGAAATTTGATATACTCAGCACCAGTGAGTTCTTTAAATATACCCTGGGTGGACACATGGGAACACGTTCATATAATTGCTAAGCAATAAATACAACCTTTATGAATCTTACAATGTCAAACTGTTATTAAGACTGAGTCAACAAGATTTTTTTTGCAGTGTTGAATTCAGAGGGATTACTCTAATTTGTAAGGTGCTCCTCTCATTTTTCCAGAATACTTTCGCTGTCAGCTAACTACACTATCTGCCCATTTAGCCCTCAGAAGTTTAAGTCACAAGTTTCTGGCTGCAACTGAACACCTCATGAGATTGACTTGGTTCAGCTAAAAAATGGCCACCTGACTGAAAAAAAAAA
>NW_019474727.1:0-1615 GCF_002814215.2 Seriola lalandi dorsalis | reverse complement strand
AAAAAAAAAAAAAATCAGGCTGAAAGTCTTTTTACAACAAAGTTTCCTCTCTTCCATTGTTCAGCAATACACTGTGTCTGTTGAAGCACAAAGATGGAATCTCACACTAAAAGGGCTGTGAAATTGCAGAAAACTAATTTGATTTGTGTAATTCAGACTGCAGAAAGCTCATTCAGCAATACAAGTCATTTTTGCAGTGAATCAGGACTCTGTTTTTTGCTCCCCCCAATTAGTTACACTGTTTGCGGCCGATATGGACCGGGGGGATGGACCTCGGGGATGGACCGGGGGGAATGACCGGGGGAATGATTAAAGCAATTCAAGACCCTTTTAATGTACATATGGACATGTAGAAACTGTATTAAGATGCAACTGAAAAAATGGGAATTGTTACAAGGAAACCACAGACATGTAGAGTATTTTGGACCTGTTCACAGATCCAAAAGGAGGATCTTTGGATGGGTGTTTTTATTATCCTCTCAAATACAGGGTAGTATTATATTATTGATCCTAAACCTTATATAACTATAATTGAGTCTGACTCTCCTCAGATTGAAAAACACTGTTTTATCATGTCAGAAATACTGGCTGGAGGATCTCAAACCTAAATGCCTAAAGCTTTCAGGGCACAACCAAAACTTTTACAAGATTTAGCAACCTTTTTTTCTCTCTCTTTTTCTTTCTTTTATTTTCCCTTGATGTTATAAAGTATTTGTGTATGCAACAGATGTAGCCTGGTGTTAATGTTTATATACATATATAATAAGTGAGTTTGAGAAACTGGCTTGCCAGCTGGTTTATATCAATAAACAATTTGAATTCTAAACTTTGTGTACTTTGTCCTTAATTATTTAAAACAATTATTTAAAACTTGGAAATCCACCTACAGTTTCCTGCACTTATGTATTATCAAACGCACTGTGTGTCTTAGGGGAGTAGTTCTAATCCCTCCGGGAGCAACAACAGCTACTAGAAAGTAGCAAAGAACAGCAGGATGTGTAGGGAGTTACTTTCTGCCCAGCAAACTGCACTTGAACGTAGGGGTCCACCAGGTCTCTGTTCTCTCCTATGAAGGCCTTTTTCACATTAGCCATGATGCTGGTGTTCATTTTAGGAAGTCCCTCGGCGCGGTAGATCTTCACATAAAACCTTGCCCACTGCCTCTCTGCTGGGATGCCCTCTGGGAGCAGAAGGTTCCTGGAAGACAGACGACAGCACAACCTCTCATTGCGACACAGGACTGTGACTGAGTTATTGATTACAGCTAATATATACAGTATAGATTTATTATAAGAGTTACTACAACATTTTATGTCTAAATGGAAGAAATTGAGCAGTGAAAACTAAATGCTGTTCAAATTTCAGCCTATAACCTATTATTAACACACACATATACTGTGCTGCAGCTTGTTGAAAACTGTACATATTCTACTCTCCACTGCAAAAAATTTTAAATTTTCAAAATCAATTCAATCTGATCATTTACAACTAATCACCCCTCTATGTCGTCTTCATCAGTCTCGTTGGCCTTGTGTGGAGTCTTGATGTTGTCACCCTTTCCGACCACAGCAATGTCACACTTTATATATCCTTTGCATCCAGCCGTGATATCGTC
>NW_019474726.1:0-2649 GCF_002814215.2 Seriola lalandi dorsalis | reverse complement strand
GGGACTAATCAAGGCATTTTCTGAGACCTGTTGGTCAAGTCCTTTTCCAGTTTCAGTTCTTAGTTTATTGTAAAATAAACACTCTAAGAATTGTGAGCACCTGAACTGCAGAGTACCAACGACAAACAGACACCAGGCGAAGGGCTGAATTAATATCTGCACCAGACGTGTCTTTTTTAAATTGGATTTTATATACTTCTACCTGTCCAACACACTGGATTGGTATCAGGTCTTCTACTGACCTTATTAAAATGATTGGATATCAGCTGAGATCCATATAGTTATGGGATGGGGTTCCATGGCATTTTATAGAATGAATCCTGTTCCAAATCTGCTTTTCGAATCCTTTTTTGTCGTTTGTTTGGTTCTTACTTTAACATGTTGGATGATAAATAAACAAAGGATTTGCATTTCTCCCACAAATATTAGATTCTTAAGTTTCATTGACTCGGACACGTTCAAGCCAGTCTGCCATGTTTGCTGTAAACAACAGCGTCGCTGAGTTATTGTGCGTTTATATATTTTGGTCTTTTATTTTTTCTTTACCAATGCCTATAGTGTCAGACAGAGGGTGCAAATGCAAAATTCAATAAGTGATTGATAGGCTGCAAAGCTTAACAAATCCAGGTATTTTTATCAATTTGCAACTGGATCCAAAATGGAACTGGCTGTTGGCACCCATCCCTACACACAGTTGACCCTGGCACTACAAAACTGAGTCTGTGGCTCCTTGTGACTATGATGTATAATGACATTGATGAAAAAGATAAATTTTATGTGAATTGGTCTTATCATGATAGATATATAGATCACGTCTATCATAATAGATGATCTTCTTAATCAGGTCATTATTGGAGCAGATACTGGAATAGTGGATCCTATCTGTAGGAAAGCATAAATGTCATATACAATACAGCATTAAAGGACTTGGATTATAATTAAGACAAGAAAACCTAATTATAACATCCTAGAAGATATAAAAATTTTAAAATTATACTTGAAATTGCAATATTGTCAATTTTGACAGGCTGAATTTTTTTTTTTTAAATTTATTTATTTATTTTTTACATGCTTTTGCATTTGAAAGCCAACCTGTGTTATAGACCATCCAGGAAAAAAATCCTCATGATCAGGGCAACTAATCAACTAACAATTATTTTCATTATTGATTAATCTGCCAATCGGTTCTGTTTTTTTTTTTTTGCAGCTCTGCATATTTCCGACCACACCTTTAACACTATTTTAACATTAGTAGCCTATAACAAAAGGTTTTATTTAAAATAAAAGGACATCTTTCATAGGAATAATGCTGGCCTCGTTGTGTGGAGTGGCAGTACAAGCAGCTAAGCAGTGGCTTGATTCAGTCAAGTCAATGTAATTATCAGAATGTGTGGTGGCCAGCAAAAGATTGACCAGTATCAAGACTAGATAACAAAGGGGTTTCATTTTTATTGAGTCTAAAGGTTGCCATCTTGGTCACTGTGGTGAAATGGAAATAATTGATTGTAAATGAAAAGCAGATTAAATTATGGATTTAACATTCTTGTTCTGCCCTCACAGGAACCATGGGAATACCACTACCCAACTGCGTTTGGGAACCAATATGTTGAACATATTCTACTTGTCTGACGGTATTCTGGGCGGCAGAAGACAAATGGTGAAAAACTAGTAATAAAGGACTTCCCCGTGAAAGCACAGTGCACACCAAATCCTCATCCTCTCCTTTTCAGCCAGCATCTTCCTGGGTCGGATGGCTCTGAACGACAAGATGCAGTAATGGAAGTCTACGTGCAATTCAGCACTGTAGCCATGAAGCAGCTCAAAGGGTAGGGTTTGCCGTGAGCTTGCCTCACCCTACCCGACCACCCACTCATCCACCACCCCATTCAACTCCACCTGAGAGGGGAGTCCGACGTTGAAGCATAATCCTGCATCCCTACCCATCTCCTCAACCCTCCCTCCACCACCTCCACCAAGGCTTTGGAAGACGAACATGACGTGCATTGCGAAGACACTGGTTGATGTCTGATATATATACCTCTGAGGTGTCGAGCGTAAAACCAGTGGCGCAATGAATGGCGGAAAGGACTGTGAGGCGGGAGATGAGAGGCAGGCCGTCCCTGTCCAGGTCCCCATTGGCTGGCAGCGCAAGGCGGAGCACAGCAGAGGGGTCATATACATAAGGTAAGAAGAATTCATCCATCAGAGGTCGGACACCAGACAAGTGTGCTACTTGAGACAAATCTATCAGGGGAGATAAATTTCAAAACACTGTTCACTGTTCTGAACAGAAGGTCACCATAATTTTGTCAGTTCTGGGCACTTACCCCAGTAAAACAAACTTCGTAGCACGAGCATTGTCCTTCATAATTTGAAGTTGAAGAGAAAAGAAAATTGCAAAACTGATTTTAAATATCTAAAAAACTATTATGGACTCACACTACACTACACTGGACTCATTTTGATTGTTAGATTGTTCAAATTTCTTCAAGAGTATGATATGGCTGAAATGAACAATGATTATTTTCAAGTTATGATTTGGTCCACAAAATGTCATTTGACCAAGAAAATTAGGAAATCAGACAGAATTTTGACAAATTGTTTGGCAGTACTGAATCTGAATATGGTCATGCCAACAATGCTCATTGC
>NW_019474725.1:0-1615 GCF_002814215.2 Seriola lalandi dorsalis | reverse complement strand
CACACACACACACACACACACACACACGCACGCACGCATGCACGCATGCAGACACACACACACATAATAGACACAATAATCTATTCTGCAGCCAGGCGAGGGCATATAGTTTCTAGTTAAAATGCAGTTATTTTATGCATGTATTTTTGTGTGTGTGTGTGTGTGTGTGTGTGTTACACAGTGTTTAGACTATTTGTTTATGTGAGTAGGTGTGCAGTTTAGAAAGGCATTAGCATAACTCACTTCATTGCGGTTTCCCCTCTGCATAAGTGAAAACAGATACAAATCTCCATCCCCTGAAGCTAGTGATTAAGTTATGCTAATCATTGCTGATCATGGCTGCATTACTGTGGCCATATCACCAGGCTCCAACAGCTTTCAAATGCCTCCCTCTCACATTTGGCTTCCAAAAGGAGACAATATCCCTTAGTCGGAAAATAAAATTGGGTGTAGGGGTTCACTGATTGCTTAATTGCTTAATTAGCCATAAACAAATTAGGCTGTGGTCCCAAATGTATTGTCTTAGGGTGCAGTGCAGTGGTGCAAAGCTTTCCCCTCGCCTGAAAAAAATGGTGTTGTTTCAAATTGTCAGTCGGTGTTAATGGGTGCCCCCCCCCCCATATCCAATTCTTTTTAAGTAAAAGATGATTATCTGTTCTCTCTCAGTCTGTCTCTGTCTGTAACGTGATGCTCTGTAATGGGACAGGACTGATTGAGGAGGGACATCAGGATTAATCTCACTGTGTAATTACTTTTATGATTTATGGGTCCCTTCCTTCACATACACAAACACACACGCGCACGCACACACAGGCCTCCTACCATCACGGTCACTGCAGATTAAGTGAGTCTATGTGCGGCAGCACTCACTATCATAGCATTATTGTCCTGACCTTGCTGTTCATTGTCCCTTTTTTTATTATCATGTATAGGCTTCTAGCATTGAAACAATACAATTTGCCTGGCCTGTCACATTCAGTGTTAAGGCATCTTGTGAGCGACCGCTTTACAGCCGACTCCTGACAAATCTCTTTACACGCTGGCAGCGGCGGTGCGTACGAGCGAGGGCACGCGGGCGTTTGATCCCCCCTTTGAAAGGTTAACCTGATTTTGATTGAGTGTTAAAACCCACAAATACGGCTTCGAAATGGGAATCAGTACAGCAACCTGAGCGTAACTAATCAATATGTGGTGGCGAGGGGTAAAGCCTGAGTTGTACTCTACACTTGTAGCCTATGAGAGCAAAAAAGCACTCAGGAGACTCCTTTTTTCTTTTAATACCTGCACCTCAGCAGGGAAATCACTCACAACCTCGCCCTTGGCTGGTCTTCTTTTCTTTCCATGTGTGTTTTTTTCATTATAGATAAAACAAAAGCAGCATGCACGGGCTGACACAAAGACAGAGGAAGTCTATAAATATAAGGAAGGCAGTGAGCTTTGACAGAAATATGATCTTTTATCACAAACAAAAGCAGCAGAGTAATCCTGAAGGGCTTCGACTTGAACCTTTTGATGTTTACAAAAGATCTGATATCTCTAGTGCCAGGAGAAAAGTTCAAGCATTTAAGAGTACTTAAAAGATTTAATATAATCAGATTTTGGTACAGTTTTTTTT
>NW_019474724.1:0-1615 GCF_002814215.2 Seriola lalandi dorsalis | reverse complement strand
ACACTTATTTTTCTCTCTCCTTCCTTCCACATGTCACCCTTTTTTCTCTCTCTCTCTCTCTCTCTCACTTAATTTCCTTTTCTTATTCATTATTTCTATTCTTTGTTTAAAGCCTTATTTCCATTCTAACTCCCTCTGTCTTGGGAGTTCAGCTCACATAGAGCCCACTATTTATCTCAGAGATGTTCAGACATGTCACACAAGCTTTACTGTCACTTTCTAAGCCTTGTTCTCAGGTAATGAGAAACATTGTACTAACCCTCAAGCCTGTGGGTAATTTGAGAAAGAGTGGACAGTCCAAATTCCAGGCCGTGTTCATGTGCAACCATCCTGTACTTGTCTTTAAAAATGCTTGAAACAAGCCCTTAAGTTTGACCCTCTATATTTACAAAAGAAATATTTTGAAAAAAAGGAATAAGACAGGACACAATCAACAGTAATTTTGCTCATGATTGAGTTGGAAACTTGAGAGGAGAACCTGCTAAAAATAAAAATTCTTACCCTTCACCTTATGTAAACCCTGTTACCGTTAACCGTTTTGCAGTGGGCTTTTGATTTCATGCCTTTGAACACCTTTAGTTTCACTTCATTTGGACACAAAATGGTACAAGCAAAAGTGTACATCTCTATATGTGAAAGCCATAACTAGGTCAGCTGTTAACACCAACGGAAGGAAAAGAAGTAGTTTTGAAGTGAGATGAAGCGACTCTTCACCATATGGCGAACTGTTTCAAAGCCATCGACAGACATAAGCTTTGCCTCATGGGGTGACATTACAAACTGCTTCTCCTCATATTAACTGAATGCTGTTTTGCTGCTGCTCTGATGGTTTTTGTTTGTGCATAAAGTGAATGCACGTTACACGGTGAGAAAAACAACTGTAATCATTACTGTCAGGATTGTGGATAAATTTTCCTCAGGCCAACAAGTGAAAAACTAATCTATGCAAGCTTCACATGAGGAACTGACTCCTGAGTCCAGTCTAATGAATACTGAGGTACATCGACATCAAGGAAGCAAATGAAAAATGATAGTTTGAGGAACCCTAATGCAAGAAAAAGGAAATTGTTGCAAATGCGCTCTTCCCTGTCTTCTGTTATTTTAATTCAGAAGTTGCATCAGTCAATTTATCACAAACCTCACATACATTTCAAGTGAATAGCTGCAAGCAAATTGTGTAAACCACACTGTCAGCAACAAGATTTCATAGCAGCAAGGGCTTGACGATATAAACAGTCGGGTCCAAAAGTCTGAGACCACTTGAATGAGAAAGTGGTCTCAGACTTTTGCCAGTTACTTTTTGTGTTACAAGAGAGTGGAACTATTTTTGAAGATGTGCTTAATATATTTTCTGATTCTGAAATAAAACAAAAAATAAAGATTGGTTTGGGATCACACAAGTTTTTTATTATGAAATACTCAGTGAAATATCTTTGGTCGTGTGTGTGTGTGTGTGTTATATTCAGTGTTTATATTGTCAACATAATAAAGGCGATTAAGATGAACAGATATGTGAGCAACCGTTTCTCAGCTGGATGCAGAGTTACATCCGTTGGTCTTCATCAAAATTAGACTTTCTTCTAGCAGCCATAGCCCTTCTGCTTCTGTGCAACGT
>NW_019474723.1:0-1616 GCF_002814215.2 Seriola lalandi dorsalis | reverse complement strand
TCTCCCTACTCTCTCTTCTTCTTCAGATATGATCTTTCCTTCGAGGATTTGTTGGAAAGTTTTGCAGAATTTATTCATTTTTGATTTTTGATGTATTTTGCAGGAGCAGAAATATCACATCCCAACATACTGGGATAAAGGAATATTGCATATTATTGGGAACTATTGAAAACACATCCGTCCTTCTTGTATTATTCTTACGTTTATGTATGTATTTATTAATTTATTTTGAAAAGGAAAAACATTTATATCTTTTTCCACCTCAATTTGTGTACAGCAAATAAAATCAGTTGATGGGGTAAGTAAAACCTCCAGTTCACAATCTCCTCACTCTCAAACCTTGTGATTTTTTTATCTAATAAATATTGTTAGTGATTATCAATGAATGAATAGCTTATTTGGACCATTTAATGTAAAGCAAGGCGCCCGCTGATGTAGCATAATATAAGTATTTGAAATATTGAATGTTATTTTCAAATTCTATTCTATTCACACAGAGGTCTACAGTTACAATATGTGGGAAGCACCTGGCAGTGAGAACGGATTCTTCTTGTCTATAGCGTAACTCTATTGGTTTTGCTCTAATAAATAGGTGCACCTCCCTCCAGCTCTCCACTATCCTGTAGTCCCCAAATAGCTTGTGTTGCTGCTGAAAAATGAAAAGAGACGAGGAAAGAATGAGAGTGCTCACACCACACTCATCTATTTCAGAGAAACAAGGAGAAAAAGAGAAAACCATGTCACAGAGCTGAACAGAGAATAGACCTATAATGAGAAACAAATAAAGTAGAACATCTTCTTGTGGACACTTGAATGGACTGCTTTGGGGCTAATAATTACATTTCCAAATTAGTTTAATATATCGTAACTAATGTGATACTTTTATCCACTTTGTAAGGCTCCATCCAGCCCTCTCAGTCTATAATAGCTCTCTTGCAAGTGATGTGACAGAGCCATGTCACACCTATTAGTGCACATAACTCCAGAATGTTTGTCGACACAGCCAAGTACAAGAAGCTGCAGATGAAATCCATAGTGAGTCAATTAATTAGATGAGACATACTTGAAAATGTGATACTGAAATAAAAGTGTATTTTATTTGGGTAAAAAAGGATTTGATCTAGGTTTGCACCACTGAATCACTGCTGTCTAACTGAGCCATGACATCATCCCTCCCTCGCCCACACAAACACATCAAAGCAGGTGTGAGAGGGTAAGGGCAGCGGATGATCGGCAGGGTGAGTGAACCGACTGTAGTCACGCTAAAATTTAAAGTAGAAAGCTGGAAGTAGAAAGGTCAGAGAGTCCTTGAACAGGTTTACAATCCTGATCTAATCCACACATCTAATGAGAAACAATCAGCTTATACTCTAAGGCAAGCCCACAGTACCTGGACCTGTGTAGACACAACGTGCACAAAGCAAAGACGCACAATTCAAACTGAACTACAGAAACATTAGCTAAGATAGAAAAGCATTGATCAGACTTACATGATGTGAGTGTTTATGAATACATTTTATGACGCACATACTGTATGTAACCTACTGTATGGAGTCCTGGTAAAAGGTAACAGCAATTAAACGAGAAACAGTTTCAACGTACTCTATTGTTCTATT
>NW_019474722.1:0-1616 GCF_002814215.2 Seriola lalandi dorsalis | reverse complement strand
AAAAAAAAAAAAAAAATCATTTGCACTAATTTGGTCTATTTTCAGTCTGTCATAACAATGACTCTCCGCCTCCCTCTCCTTCACTCTTTTCCCTGGTGTTTTCCTCCTACTGACAGATCAGTGGTGTAATGATTCATCTCTTTCACAGAATCAAAATATACACACAACCCTGTCTGTCCACATACAGTATGGGTTGCCGTGGAGACCAGCCCTGATGTGCATTAGACTATCATTTTGGACAAAAATAGACCCCACTCAGAACCAGCCTGCATGGCTGAAGTAATACAGTCTACTTTGTTAGCAAAAGCCGTAACAACAAGAGTATTTTGGCTTTTTACATCAATACAAACACAACAGAGAACTCTATTCACACCCATCACACCCTCATTTTGTTTTATGAGAAAAGTATTTAATAGATTTTGTTACTTTACAGCAGATGATGCATAAAGATTAATTGAGAAAGTCACTGGGAATTAACTGTTATGGCCCCTATAAGAGGAACCACTAGCAGATAGGAGTGCATAATGGAGAGCTGAGAGGTCTCTAGTTGGTAATATAAGGGTTTTTATAGGCCAGACAGAAGCAATTTATCCTGTCACACCTACAAGCTCCTCTGGGAAGGAATAATAATATAGCCTCCACACAGCTGGAGAAGACAGAACATTATTCTTTCTTAGATAAAAAAAAATAATCTTAATTAAGATCAGATCTCCTGGTCCATCAACAGTCTACAGGGCTTCAAACCAACTTGGTGTTTTTCATATTCGATATTACTGTGCATAAAGAGAAGTGCAAATACAAAACTGAGTAGCTCATTTCACTGTGGCATACAGACAGACGCACACAGACAACCAAAATTTACCATAAAGTAGATGATAGGTAGAAACAACCACAGGTTAGATGTGCTTTTTCCATCATACTAAATATGATATGAAAAAAATGAAATGCGAAGGTATAGAACAAAGGAAGAACACTGCGCTATCAAATGACAGTCACGCATCTTCTCATGCAGATTTTGAAAATGACAATGGTTAGCAGCATTGTTACCCAATCAGACAGACACATTCATATGTGAGGCACGACAGCCCTTTGTCCCTTTGTGACAATGTTCCCAAAAATAATCAGGCAGCTCCCAGATCAGCAGATGAACTGGGAGCAATAATGTCTGTACATGACGATGTTGCAAATGCAATTTACACCAATACACTGGTGTTAATTTTGCAATGTCAAAGTGAAAGTGGCTTTGTGAAACCTGCTGCCAACTTTGATGTTGTTTTTGCCTATTAAATGGTGTTAAAATAAAACACAGGATGTGAATATAAGCAATCATCATGTCCAAAATCAAGTGGATGTAGAGAGTGGTTTTAACAAGTCAAAATGCCTGGCAAAGGTCAACGCCGGAAACATCCCTTTGTTCATAAACTTAGTGCTCATCGTGTGTGGGATCCAGTAGCATGAGAGAACCTGTCAAAGGAAGATCAACAGAGTTCTGCTTCATTAGCATCTACAAGAAGACATCAACAGTTTCACTCTGTGCCACATTTTACTGATGTGATGAGATACTAGATATCCAACCCAAAATGAAGTTCAATTGTAGTATGAAAGCAAAGAAGTTA
>NW_019474721.1:0-1617 GCF_002814215.2 Seriola lalandi dorsalis | reverse complement strand
TTTTTTTTTTTTAATTATTATTTTGCACTGGCCTGCACACCCTAAAAATATTAAAATGTAAAGTGCTTTAAGTAATGTATTAACAGCTATATATTCCTAAAAACTGTGCATTTTGCATAGAGATCATTTACAACTGTTCCGGTTGTAGTGTGTGCTGCAATTGGGTCCTACCACCGCTTGTTACATATATATATATAGCCCATATAGACAGCCCACATGGACATGTTGGCTGGGAGTGTGACTTGGTGACGGATGGTCTCTGCGAATCACTCATCCTATTCTGGCTCAGAGATTTGGTTGCATATGGTTGTAACCCTGAGTTCATAACCTTAACCCCCATCACCTGTTTAGCTTTCAGCCTTGTCCTGTCAAGAGAGATCAGGCTGTTCTGAAGATTTAAGAGTTCTTATCTTGGTCCATAACAGTAGAGAGCTGAAGCATTTCTCTTCTCTCACAGACACATTGTTCTACCACCATTATGCATCAAGATTGGTTTTTAATCATACATGCCAACAAGAAGTTAAAGTGTCTGACTAAATGAAAGAAACTATTGCAGTTGTTATTCCTGCTGCAGGGCAGAGATGTGTTGTGTTGTTTAATGTTTGTGTGAACCCTCAAGCCAGTGTCTGACTATTTTAAGACAGCATAATTTTCCAAATATTAGTGGCACTTTTTGATTTGATGCAAAACAAGCCTCTCTTACTTTATTTGTGCTAAACAGTTGGCCAAAAACTTGTTATTGTAGTTGCTGCAGGAGAAGAAAGTTTTGGCCTCCTACCCCCATTTCACCTACAATGCTCCTCCAAGTGTGCATGAGTTATTTATAGCAGCAGTGAGGAAGCCTTTGAAGGATAGCTCTCACCGATCTATGATGGTATGTGTTTTAGAAATGTGTCCATCCACACTGCACTCGCAGTCGGTGTGTATGTGCAGCAGCTGGTGGAAACCAAGCAGTTAACTTGGCAGCTTCAGGCAAAAAATAACAGAGTCGCATTGATACACTGCACATCATTTCATAGCAGTGACTAAACAACATCTTAACACATTACAGCCCCAAAAATCATCACAGTGTATGTATACTATAGTAATAATGTTTGTATTATGTTTTTTGGATAAAAGCTACATGTGAGCAGACCACCAGAGTATATCAGTGACATTTTTATGACAGGTGAGGAAGAAATTGAAGTTATTAGCCTGTCAATGTTCACAGTAGATTTGATATCTGAATTAAAAAGAGGCATTTTGACAAAACACTCCTTTGCTGCACATTAGTTTAATCAAATTACAGTCACAAAAAACAAATTGAATGCTTATACATTTCATGGTATCTGCTTTTGTAGAAACTCTTATTAAACGTTAATATTTATTGCCAGTATTTGATTGTTAAAAGCAAATGTTCAGTGGGAAAACTTACTAAGTCTCTTGAAAATATAACAGCATTTGAGAAGTCTGTCCATATGTAAACTATATGGCTCTTAAATGTGTATATGTGTAAATGTATATGTATATACAAACTGGAGTCTCACATATTCTCACATATTCAAATGGCAGTAAGACAAACAAGTGTAATATGTTTTTGCTTTTCTTTTTACATCTTTTTCATTCACCTCACAGTTT
>NW_019474720.1:0-1617 GCF_002814215.2 Seriola lalandi dorsalis | reverse complement strand
CTCTCAACACATTTCCAGGACACTCCACTAATCAGTGGTCTTCACAAGGGAGACATGCTCCAGTGGCGACACCGCAGGCCAGTCTGACAGAGGCACAAGTAAGAATGAAATCTTCTCTGTTTGGGAATTAAAGCTGATTTTCAGAGGGCTGCAAACACCACACAGCATGCAAAATTGCAAGAGTAGTTTTCTGATCTATGTCTTAAGGTGACCCCTGACCTTTTGCTGGACCAGGGTCAGAGTGCAGAGATGTGCATTGAGGAGGAGCAGGCCATGCAGACTATTTACAACATCCTGAGACAAGGGTACGGACCTCCATGTCATCTTAATCCTCCTGTTACTTTAAAATAGGTGTCACAATGAAAAGCTAATAAATTACTACATCAATGTTAAACAGTTATCTTCTGCCTTTTTGACCCGCCTCTAGAACTAACGAGAGTGATGTTGTCACTATGCACAAAGTCAAGCTCATCTGCCAGAAGATTCAGAATATAAAGGTTTGTCCCTTTTTGAACACATCTGGTTCTGTGGAGGGCTTGTTGCCCCTTGCACTGGTTCATATGTCAGATAAAGAAATAGTATGGCCAAACTGCTTACATACAGTATATGTATACTTTTTTCAGTCCAAAGAAGGGCCGAGGGAAGAGTGGATGAGAGAAAAGAGGGAGCTTGAGAGAAAGATGGCTGAACTACAAACTGCCCTGCAAGAGGAAAGAAGGGTAAGCAAAGCAGGAATGAAACCGTTCTACTTATAGGGCACAGTTTTATAGATCAAGCGCACTTTGTTTTGCTTTAAATGCAGTGAATATTCGATGTGTGCCCAGAATGTAGAATAGCACTTTTTCCTCCTTTCTTCTTCCAATTGAAGCTTCAAAACCCACGTTAGTTATTAGGGTTATGTCATTTTTACGAAGCCCAGTTTAAGGTAGGGGTGGGAAAGACATGTAGAGAATGGCTGGTTAAGTTTTGGGTTGTTACTTTAGTGTTTTGGTGCCTTGAAAGACCTACCATGCCTCCGTAAATTCAAGCTGGCTGATTGGAGGATGTTAACATTCAGAGAGGAATTTGCCACTTTAACTCAGCTCTGATTACATGGAAAGGCACACATAAATACTCATCCAAGTCTCCTCAAAATGAGAGCACTGACTATCAAGTGAAGGAAATAGTCCCTCAGAGTGTCCTCTGAGTTTTTATGTCATTTTTACTAATCTAAACCAGGAGGGCTGGGGGTTCCTTGGAGTGTGCTTGAGATTAATCCTCTGATTAATCCTTAAAGCTCTCTGGCCCGGTCAGAGGTGCACACACACAATAATCTAACTTCAATAATGACTCATCATATGTAGTCTAAAGGAACTTGGGTAGGTCTTAATCTCTAATAGCTCCTAAGAGCTTAATCCCTCATGCATATTGATCGGTGGGCAAATGCAAGGCCGCTTTAGCATTTCGTCAAAGCTCATTGTTTATGCCAGCAGAGCTACCTGATGTCTTATGTTTCACCGCTCTCATTTATTCATCATGTCTGCTCATATGTAGGGCTCTGTTAGCAATTCTGATCCTGCCCTGAAAGCTGAGCTGGAGTCCTGTCTGGATGAAAATCTGCAACTCCGGGAGATGCTG
>NW_019474719.1:0-1617 GCF_002814215.2 Seriola lalandi dorsalis | reverse complement strand
TGAGCTCGCCTCCCTCTTCAAAAAAAGTTAGTGAGTCCTGATAACTTTGAATCTTAATCTGTGATTCATTACAAAATAAGACAGTTCTGTGAGCCTGTGTTCTTTAGTTGGGGATGCAGGAAAAACAATTTTCACTCCAAATTGACTTTATCCTTTGCACTGTAAAACCACTTCTGTACGTTATACTGAATAAAACTTTCTTTTATTATTAACTCAGTATAATTTTGTTAGTTTCACGTTCAAATTATTTAATTATGGCTTTTAGAATTTATAATCATGAGTTCAGCTAAAATAAACAAAACAGAGAAATACATAGAAATATTTTTTTCTCTGATATAGAAAAGTTATGCGACGGAGGTCATGTGTCGGTTTGATTAGTCAGATATATCAAAATCAAAACATTGCAAACAATAATAAAGTTAGATGTCCACTTCAGCCACTTCATGCATCCTTGAGTTGTTGGTACATTGTTCTTGGGATTATTGTGATTGCTAACAGTACAGTAAAAACTAATATGAGGGGGAAATATTGACACAATAAAACTAAATGTTATGATCATGTAAAAAAAAGTCTGACTTGGAGTGCATTAACAAAAGTAATAATTCTAAGATGGATAAACTCAAAGCCTGAACTTAATTATTTCAACCTTTTTTACAGTGTATTAGTTATGGAGAGGATAGCAGTTTTGTTTGATAGGACAGGCGGGAAGACAGGATTGTTGTATAACTTGGATAATTTGTTGGTTGGATTCTTTGTTAAAACGTGAGCAGCATGATGTTACCACAGAATATGAACTGTTTTGCAGGAACTCGGGAATTAGAGAATATATACCTATCTCACGATGGACATCTCAACCATAGATATAAGTAATAATCATTAATAGTAATTAATGATGGCTGCCCTCCTTTCAGGTGTTCTAGTTACAGAGCACTGGTTGTATGCATGCTGTGTCACTGGCAAGGCTTCCTGACACATTTATATGGAACTGAGCCATCATAAATGCTATTAGTTACACCTGTGCTTTTCCTGCTGTGACATGTCAAAACATCTGCGGTGAGACAGGTGTATAGCTAAGGAGCGTAACAAGGGCCGGACGACAACAGACATATTCAACACCTTCCTATGGGGTATCATGTCAAGCTAGAAAATCATCAGTAATTCTGTTGATGAAAATAGCTCACTGTGGCACCATGTTGCAGGTTGGTCCTCATCTTTGTTTTCCAGCAGTCCAGTGATCGATCTGGCTGAAGGACCTGGCTTCAACAAGAGCTCAGGTGGAGGAAACTATGGAGGAGGCTGATGGGATGACTGCCTCATGTTGGCAACGCTTCCCCAGACTCTCTGCTCCTTTAACCTCTCCTTCTTTTTCTTCTCCGTCTGCCGCCCACTTCTTTCCCCCGCAGGACTCTGTAGAGCGATGGAGGGAAACAGAGCCCAGCCACCTCCACCTGGTCATTATCAGACACACACCTGCTGCCTCTTCCCCATGCCTACTTTCCTCTCATGCTCTACATCTTGCCTGTTTTAGGCCTCCGGCCCTCACTCATGTACATATGTGTGTCTGATTTTTTACAGGCTTTTTTAAACAGCCTGTGTCTTCATAATGTGCTCGTAAAC
>NW_019474718.1:0-1617 GCF_002814215.2 Seriola lalandi dorsalis | reverse complement strand
TTATGTGAGATAACTATTCAACTGTCAAATATGACACAACCAATTAGCAAAAACCTGCATGTATCAATGCGTGTATATAAGAATTAGGGTTAGCTTTTAGTGACACAGCTCATGCTGTACGAGAGATAATGGGACCAAAACTTTAGGATTGATTGGAAACTGATATGAGGTCACTGTTGTCTCTCAAGTTCAGACAATGATCCCAGTTCAGTCTGGCATAAGATGAAAGTCATCCCCCCTAGTATTTATCAGATTAGCACAACTACAGTCAACGTCTGTTCTTCCCAGATGTCTAAAAATGTCAGCATTTGATTTAACCATCCTCAGGACCAGTGAACTGTAGTGGTGCGTGTGTCTGAGCAGGACCGACCCAGGTGATGACCTCTACGGAGCTTTGGCCAGAAGCTGTCGTCCCTCCTTCTTCCAGGCTGAACCTCAGGGTGGGCATAGTCTGGGCAGTGTGGGGGGTGGCATTGACGAATATCACCTTCTCATCAGATCCCACCATCCCACAGCTTTTTGCTACATTCACTGCTGTTAAAATGTTGTCACCTGTGTGAAGGAGGACAAAACAAGATTATAATATTTGGAATAGAGGAAACTAGAGAAAATATGCAACTTTATGCCTTCGAACTGCAGTGTTATACTAATGCAAAATATCCCTTACCAGTGACCATGACGCTGCGAAGGTGTGCCATTCTCAGGATGTTAATAACCTTGGGACTCTCTGGCTTCACCAAGTTCTTCATCATCAGCAAACCCAGGAAGTGCATGTCTTTCTCCACTTCCTGTCTGTTGACAGACACACAGCTGCATGAACACACACATCTTTGTATCTTAAAAAAGAAGAGCCTGTGAAGTGTCTTTGGTGTCATGAAGAAGTCAGACATGCAGACTGGGTTCTCACCGTTCTATGGTCCTAAAGTCAGTGTTCCTGTCTATGGGTTTATAGGCAAGTGCAAGAACCCTGAGGCCTTCACTCGAGAAGCTGCGCAGTTTGCTGGGGAACTGTGACGGCACTGTAAAACAGAAAACACCCTGTTTTTTTGTTTTTTTTTAATGTAATGAAGACACAACGCAAATTCACGAATGTTTTATTCCCAGTCTGTAAAAATTCTTCAAGCTTTAGTTTTTTTATTAATAATAACTTTCTGACCCGTTTCTGCTCGGCAGAGGCTAGCCACCATCTCAGGGGATCCTTTGATAAAAGCCAGAGCTGAGTGACCCCCCTGGGCCACTGTGACCACACTCATCCTCTGCAGGGCCGAGGAGAAGGGAAACCTCTGAACAATGGCCACCGCCTCGCTTGTGGACTGACATGAAAATGAAAGAGAAGAATAAGAGTTAATAACTGAAAAACTGCAGGGCAATATATATATATTTTTTATGGCTCATGAGTTTTAAGATTTTCTAGAAAACATAGCAGGGACAGTTAACAAAGCAGACATTACAGTTTACAGGTTGCACTGGATGAACTAAAGATATGTTGACTTTTCCTGCCACTTCTTCTTTCCTCAACAGAAAAAGACACAAGCACACAGGTGGCCCTGGAAATATCCTGATGTTATACTAATTGTCAAAAATATAACACTAAGGTTAAAAATCAAAGATCAATAT
>NW_019474717.1:0-1617 GCF_002814215.2 Seriola lalandi dorsalis | reverse complement strand
ATTACCTAGTGACCCAGTTGGTTTTCTTCAAAACATGTTTTGTTTTGTGTGTCCACTCCAGGTGTGTAACATAGTGGCAGGACAGCGCTGCATCAAAAAGCTGACAGACAATCAAACATCCACTATGATCCGTGCCACAGCCCGATCAGCACCAGACCGTCAGGACGAGATTAGCAAATTGGTGAGTCATTGTGAGATAAAAGTTTACTGAATGGCGCACAAATGTTAGTGTGTCTGAAAACTATCAGGATTTCAATCTTTAAAGGCCATTAGTTGTGAAAACGCAGACTTCCACAAATTTGACACTGTTTCTGCAACAATGTGAGACAGTAAACACCAAAGGTATTTACATTGTGCTGCTACATGCCAGGATTCATCAGTAATATTTGTCTGATGGTCTGGGGCCAGAAGCAAACCATGTCATGACTGTGAAGTCAAGAGCTCACTGCCCCGCTCAGGCCAATGCTGGAAACTCCAACCAAAAAAAACCAAACAACAAAAGCTTGTCACATCGATGGTTGTTGCCGGCCCTGGCACATGATTCCCCACACTGGAGAACTTTGTAAGATGCACACGTGACAGCTGCTACTGCCAACAAATACTCTTACCAACCAGTTGCTGGTAGTCTTGTTGACTTTCCTGAGACTGTGGCATACACAGTGCTCCAATATCATTTAGGACTTGAGGTTCAAGAAAAATTAAATTGGAAGAAAGTTTCTGCCTGTGCTACCAAGTTCTTCAGTTTGACACTTAGCACAGGCTCAGTGGTGTTTGCTGATCGGGTACCTGAGTAGAGGGTTCATGATGCTGGTCAAAATGAGCTGCTACCTTCCAGTCCTACCATAGTTCTCCATCATGCTGAACTGTATATACTATATGTAGATTCACACACGCTGCCACTGCAAGACGCTGAGAAAGTAAATAAGGATTTGTGATATTCCTTGGTGGTTTTTAAGTTAATGATTTTTTTCTAGAAACTATAAACATTTAATTGTGCAAATATGTACAAGAGAAAAAATCTCAAGTGAAATGTTTGTACAGTTTGCAGGCATTTTGATTACATGACAGGCTGAGAAACACAAAATTCACAGTTTTTTTTTTTTTTTCTTTCTCAGATGAGAAGTGCCAACTTCAACACTGACCCTTATGTTCGTGAATTTGGAGTGATGGTGAGAGATGAGATGACGGAAGTGAACGGCCGCGTCCTACAGGCACCCTCCATTCTGTATGGAGGCCGGGTATGTTGATCACCAGTTCCGATGTGTTGATGGTGTCTTGGAGTCAATATACTTTTCATGCATGTAACTGCAACACGGTTGCATAACTTCATCTTTTGTACAGTGATTAACACTAATAAGGCTGCTGTCATTCCAATTTTCAGAACAAAGCAATAGCCACACCTATCCAGGGAGTATGGGACATGAGGAACAAGCAGTTCCACACTGGTATTGAGATCAAAGTGTGGGCCATCGCCTGCTTTGCACCACAGAGACAGTGCACTGAACTCCTACTCAAGTAAGTGAGATACATATATAGAGTGCATCTGTTCCAGCATATTGTTGGGTTTGATGGCAGTCAGTGTATAATTAAGGGCTGGTGGAGAACAGTTGTGAGCAT
>NW_019474716.1:0-1617 GCF_002814215.2 Seriola lalandi dorsalis | reverse complement strand
GTTATCAAAAAGACAAAGAAAAGGAAAAACTTCTATAAAATCAAAAATAATACAAGTCGCTAACAAAAGCCAAGTAACGCTTACGTGACATTTCTGTTGAAATTCAGCAATATCAATGTGCAAGGCCTTGATTTATGGTGGTCAGGCATTATACTTCAAGGTGAAACTTTACCTGGACAAAAATAAGACATACCTTTTTGTGCCGTTGTTTTGCATTATGCTATAGCTAATAGCTACACAACTCAAAGTAGTTTAGCTTGCATCAGTGTATAATGTACAATGTTAATTTTTAATTTGCATCGCAATGAAACCGCAGGTGTTATGAACACAGAAGTAATAAACTTTGGGAATAGAGCCAGCATTAATTACACCAATTAATCACACCTGTGATCTTAACTAGCTTACGTTAACTAGCTAGCTAGATTAACTGTTAGCCCCGTTCAGCTGCAAAAATGAGCAATTAAAATTCTGGTTTTAAAAACATTTTTCAAGGATTATTTGTTCCGACATTAGTCTATAATAAGCTTGCCCCTACTTAGCTTCATATAAACATATGCAACTACATTTCTAAACATTTTGTAGTGTTGTACTGTACACTTTGGAGTCACTAGCTAACCTTACAAGCCAAACTTTAAAACACCAGATTTGACAGCCTACCTCGGTTTTTAAGATATTTTGGGTTCCTCAAACACTTTTCTATCAACCTAGGACAAAGAAATGTTTTTGGTCTGTACAGTAATGAAAAAATAATGTTAGCTTTTTCCTCCAAGCTTCAGTTGCTGCTAAAAGCTGTATTTGCGTCATAAATGCAGCTATTTGCGTCATTCTGCAAACATGCTGAAGGCACGTTTTAGACTTTTAGCGTCTTTATCATAACTCAAAATTACAAAACAGGATAATTTGTCCTCTGTCCTTCAAAATGTCCTCCAGCTGTCCCTCTGCTCTCGAACTATTAGTCCCAAACAATCATCTCACTGCAGCATCTGCTGAGCAGACCAGACTAATTAATCAATCCCCAAACTGAATATTAAACAAACACTCATGAATTATTTAACATAAAATGAGAAGATCAGCAATATGTGAATAGACTAACGAATTCAAGCTACTCAGCAGTTAATTAATGACAAGTATGGAAAACAGTTAAGAGTTAAATCAACATCAGGATCAATACATTAAACCACACTACAGTAACATTAGCAAACATTACTCATAAACTGGGCTGTTACTTGGTTATTTTCTATTGTTAAAGTAAACTAAAGAAAAAACGGTGGGTAGAAAAATCACCAACCCTATAAAGTGTAACGCATTACATTTAATGTAATGTCTTATGTCACGTATAAAGTTAATTTATAACAGCAAACAAGCTCCACATCATAGGTGTCCGGTTAAACTGTCCAGTTACCAAAAGCTACTAAACATCTTCCTACCAATCAGAATCCAGACTTTTCAGTGGTCATGCTATAATTTAATATAAAATGTACGTCTCACAGTGTTAAACTATATGCCTATACATTACATCATGGTTGGGTTATTTTGGTGAACTGTTATTGCCTTAGTGTAAACTAAGTAATTACACCATTACACGTTTGCACAATCTTCCCTGTAGCTTTAAAAAAT
>NW_019474715.1:0-1618 GCF_002814215.2 Seriola lalandi dorsalis | reverse complement strand
CTTGGTGACAGAAACAGGTTATCAAAGTAACCTATAATTATATTTAAAAGGTTACCTCATTGTCTTCCTCATAATTGTTTGAGGCTTTTGGTCGGCCAGTAATATTCTTATTGTAATTTAGTGATGGTTTATTGTCATAGGATTTATATTCACTATTTCGCAACAGTGAGCTGACGCTGAAAAAATGAACCAAAATACATCTAAAGCTGCCGTGACTGTAGACAGACTAGGTACAACAAAGCCTCCATACCACATATTCTCTCACAGCACTTTATCTGTGAAGTGTTGGATAATTATTCACTTCATTTGCTGTTCTGCCCCACTGTCACAATGCACAATAGAAAAAAATAGTGTTTTGATTAGCAATGCAGGCATCCTAATCTGCTGGAGGCTTAGTGAATCACTAGTTTGCCACTCTGATCAAAACCTTAATTGATTCAATTGGTGAATTATTGCCCCTAGTTTCACTCTGAGAGCTACAATACTGCATGTTTTCCACAGCTGGGCATCCTTTGCCTCATGCAGCGAGTTGAAAGCGAGAGTTTCAAAGGCCACAAAGCTCAGATCTCAGCAGGGCACATGTTTCTCACCATGTGAGGCTGCATGCGTTGGTACACATGTCAGTGCCACAGTGCAGAGAGAGAGGGTGAGTGTGTTTGTGCGGGTCTGTGTTTGTGCATGCAGAACTGTGTCTGTACTGTATCTGCCCAGGGCTTCAAGATGTGGTGAAAGGTCACCTGTAAAGACACATTTCGGAGTCACAGTAGCTGAGACGAGGCAGATGGTAGTGAAATTTTTGTAAAAACATATGCAATGGCTGTTACACATTCAGTGCATCATTGCACAACTATTGGTAAGGATCTAATACAAGCAATTCGCTTTTTTTGGTGTGTAGTGAATATTACAGCCTCCGGGTTGCGAACTTGGCTACAGGCTCTGGTTTATGCTTATGCTTGCATGTAGTGTGGTGACTGCACTGTGTGCGTTAACTGCAGTATGCAAGTAAGTGTGTGTAATTGCATTACTACATCAACAAAGGGAAATTTGGAAGAAGGCGGATAGAAATTGAATGTCAGTCACCTACAGCTGTTGTTGGAGGGTACAAATGAAACTTGCAACCTCGATGGCGTCATGAGCATCAGTGATGCTTCAGCTGCCTGACTGCCTGAAATAAAGATCAGGTGGTATCTGATATAAGTCCTCCTGTTAAGGCCGGGAAGGGTTAAACTTCCTGCAGGTGGCCTTTTGTGAATGGGATATTAACTTAAGTCCTCAACTCAGGCACACATTAACAGTGATATGAACGTGTATCTGGGCCTTCTCTGGTCTGATTGTTCCTTCTCAACTAATACACACCCACACAGCCACCTAAGTATTCTCTCAGGCTCACAGACACATTGTTCAAGTTTCCATCTCCGGTTTTTGTGAAGTCACACTATAGCCTCAGGCTCCGCTGCCTTTTATTTCTTCAAAGAGGAAATGACCTGCATCTTTGCCACATTAGTACGGACCTGCACACGCTTTAACACACTTCCTTTTGGTCCAAGAAAAGCTGTATGTAAAGTATTTAGCTCAAAATAGCAAATTGCCACCAATTTAGCTTAGAATGTTCCGTCAC
>NW_019474714.1:0-1618 GCF_002814215.2 Seriola lalandi dorsalis | reverse complement strand
CGGAGAGGTAATGAGAGCTGTGGTGAAGGGGGAGAGGGGCCAGAGGGCTGGACACAAAGGCCAAGTGAGAAATTGAGAGGTTGAGTATCGAGGAGGGGAGGGAAAGATGGATGAGCGTGAGAGATGAAGGTGGAAGAGGGCGAGGAGCACTGAGGAACACACGTGAGTGGCTCTTCATCATGTGGAGTAGCTTAAGCTGATGGCTTTGTGTCACACTCCCAGACATTCTCAGACACACACACACACAAAGTACATACATTGAGATCACGCACATCTGTCAAAGCTCAGATAAGTGTCTGACAGTTATAGTGGGGCTCAAGAGAGGTTGATGGCAGGCAGTGACGCTACTGATGACTCTGATGTTCACCCGATAGAATAAAAGACACACGGACAGGGAGACGCGGAGTAGAGAATGAGTATATTGCACACCAGGAGGACACCGACAACAGCAAACCACCATTGGACAATGATGAATTGCTAATTTTAGCTCGAGAGGAAGGTTTGACAGCAACACTGACTGCCTTGTTAATCCTGCGTCGGAATAAAATTATGTGTCATTCCTTTTTTTATTTTACCCTATTCTATTACATTCAACTCTAGGAAAGGTAGTCAGTGTGACAGTAACTGCTGCACAGGAATCTGGGTCAGACATGACGTTTAATAACCAGGGAACAAGATGATACTGTTTGATCACATCAGCCTATTGTTCTGCCATGGATTATTGAGACAAATGGTGGCATGAACAAGATTTAGAATACACAATTTTCCCTCCAATGTCTGTAAAACAATGTGCGTGGGAGAACAGGTAAAATAAAACTTCAATATCTTTCACTGCTGGAATTTTTTTTTTCCGCTTGATCACTCTTGCACACCCTCTCTCTCCCTCTCACACAAACATAAACAGATTTTTGCAGGCACACGCAAACACCTGCACATATGCACACATACACACACACACACACACACACAATCACAGTAGTCCGTTGGTGCGCTGTACCTCTACTGCCATCTAGGGGTTATATGTGGAACATGTCCTGGGTTGATTGCAGAAGCATGGCGAGAGCTATGGCCTGAAGAATGTCTGCTCATCATTTAGATTTTCTACTTACATGTTGGGGAGGAGAGTGGTCACTGTGCTCCGGAAATGCTCAGACACTTCTGGCATTGTGATTTGCACCATAAATCACAAATGACATGTCATTTGTTTCCTGCTCAATTGTCACAAACATATTTATAAATTTCACATTTACAAACCTAAAGTGCAGCTGTGTGGTAAACGTGTCTGGAATTTTTTTAAATCACACAAATCAATCATGTTTGTTCCTACTATGCCTCCATGACTGTGTGTGTATAATAACTGTCTGCAACTTCAGAGTGTGAGACTGAGAGCTCTATGTACACGCGACTAAAGCCTGTCTGATATGGCTGTTTGTATGTCAGTTTGTGTTTGTGTGGATAGCAGTTTGCACTATTTACTTGTGTGTTTTTGTAACTCTGACAAGAGCTTGAATGTGTGATGGTTTTGTAAATGGAGGATCTCAAATATACTACAGTATATGCCATAGATGGAAAGCTACAAAAAAATGGGAAAATACCCTTTCCTGCACCAAGTAAACAG
>NW_019474713.1:0-1618 GCF_002814215.2 Seriola lalandi dorsalis | reverse complement strand
CGATGGTGACAGAGACCATGATGAAACTGAGGAACGAGCTTAAAGCTCTGAAAGAAGATGCTGCCACCTTTTCGTCTCTTAGGGCCATGTTTGCAACAAGGTGAGAGGGGTTCTGGAAAAATGAAACATTAAAAGATGCAGAAGTATAAATGTAAAAGAATGTTAGTGTGAAAAAAGGCATAGGGAACGTGTTAATGTGAATAATAAATTGTGTGTTACCAGATATCTGTCCTTTTACCTCTCTCTACCTAGGTGTGATGAGTATGTCACCCAGCTGGATGAGATGCAGAGGCAGCTGGCGGCAGCAGAGGATGAGAAGAAGACATTGAACTCTCTCCTCCGTATGGCTATCCAGCAGAAACTGGCCTTGACCCAACGCCTGGAGGATCTGGAGTTTGACAATGAGCAGACCCACCGTGGCCGTGGCGCTAAAGTGCCCAAGATAAAAAGCAGCCCGCCCAAAGTAAGTCGCAGAGGCGCCTTCACGGCTCCACCCAGCCCTAACAGGCTCCACAGCCACTCCATCATCACCACCCCCACCCTGAACACCTCCCTGACCCTCGGTAGTGCTCCCTCTGTAGAGATAACCACCTGTCCGTCCATGTCTGCGTGGATTCCAGACACACTCTCTGAAACAATCCAGACCTCAGCTTCAACTTTGCCTGACTTGAGTTACTCCAGTTTGTCTCTGGACAGCCAGCCCATCATGATAGACACTGAGTGGCTAAGCTTAGAGTGCAAACGACTCATTTACGCGAGACAAAACATAGGTCAACTGTCCCCATCACACAAGCTCAGCATCAACAGCCCCGCCTCAATATCTCCTCACCTTCGTCGAAAGCGATGATTCATCATCATCTGTACACTAATATCCACTGTGTACACAGTTCCCAGAAGCCTTGGAATTAGGTGGGATACAGAGAGGAGGAAAGACTGGTATAACATGTCTATGGTTTGAACATGCAGCAACACTCAGGAGGAAGGAGTCCATGACAGCAATGACCATCCTCAAAACATTTGCTGTTGTAAAGGTTGACTGACAGTTGGTCAGCATAGAATTTAATAATAAACACCCTTATGAATTCGATATTTTTACCAGCTACCATAACGTATTACATCATGTATCACTCTCCTACAGTACTAGGAAGTGTTTCAAAGTGAAAACCAAGTAAAAAATGGCTGCAGCTTCTCTGTCCATATACAGTGACTCAGAGCACCTCCTTGTGGCAGATTCAGTAAATTACATGTTAGATTAGATATTTGTTAGTTTTATTAAAATGTTTAACCTATTTCATTAAGCCTTTTCTCAATTATTATGTGTTGTAAAATGATATTTCCTGCAGTTCCTCTTTGCATGCCTTATTTTGTCACATGTAAAGGTCTGTTAAAAAGCATCTGACAGGCTTAGAGTGTATTAAATGGTTAATGTGTTGTTTAGAGTAGTATAGAAACCAGTCAGACCTCCTCTCTGTGCCTCAGCCTCCTCTTTGATTGTTCATCTATTCTCATCTCCTCCTACCCCGCATTTGGTATAAAAGAAAAGCAAATGGGACAGACTAAATCCCTATATACCTACGCTGATGACCAATTCCCTGACAAACTGCTCTTACATTGTCGC
>NW_019474712.1:0-5361 GCF_002814215.2 Seriola lalandi dorsalis | reverse complement strand
ATATGTTATATGGGCTAAGCATGTGTCTGAGACATGTCACAAGCTTAAAGTCATTTTTAAAATGAATTTTCATAATATTAGGATAAATCACGTATTTAAGTGACAAAACAATGTTAAATCAAGCAGAACATCACTCTGACTGCAGGAAGCTCGAGTGGATACGTAGACTTTATGTGACGGAGTGTGTTTTCTTGACCTTGTGACGTCGAGCATGTGCATCTCAAGCGTTAAGTGACCTGTCTGCTCTGTCCTGCAGCTGTGGCTGCTGAACAGCGACTCCATCATAGCGTCAATCCCAGTGATGTGCGTCGGGGGTGAGAGGTCTGTCAGCTCTCAAGCTCTTCCCATCCCATCACCCAAAGCTGCCAGAGCCCTGAAACTCCTCTACGTCGCCTGCTCCGACACAGGCACCATGCAGAGAGAGTAAGTGAGGATGCTTACAGTATCCTCCACGGCTGCCGCCCTCCAACACCCCCCACTCCTCCTCCTTCCAGTCTTTGTTTTCCTCGTCTTAATCTTATCCTTTCATCTTCCCCACACACCTTCTCAATCACAACCTGTCTCGGCTCACCGCGAGGGATGAAAGACGACTTTGTTGGTGAACAGATTTTGGTGCGTAATAGAACACTTTGCGCTGTTCAGATGTAATTGTCTGTTATTTTGCAAATGAGATTGCTATCAAAGGTGTTTATCATCTCAAAGTTGTCAGTTGCGTAAGCCACACTCGTGTTTGTTGCACATACAGGGGGGGGGTTGTTTTGACTGGAGCGAGGCTCTGTGTACCTCGCTGTGATGCATTAGAGAGGTGTAGGTGGATGTGCTGCATGTGGTTCTCCATGCTCAGTACAGCAGCACCCCACTGGAAGAGCCTTCCACTCTCATTATTTTCAACTGAATCAGGACTCAGCGTTTTTCCCTCCTCCTCTTCCTCCTCCTCCTCCTCCTCCTCCCTGCAGCCACATAAGAGCGAAGGCAGAACAGGGAAGTTTTGTTGTTTCTACCATTCTGACAAGCCCACCGGCCGACTGTTGGAGAACAGGTAATTAGAGGCGAAATTCACATGAAGGAGGGACGCGTTGTCTTCCCAGTTTAAGCAGTAAGAGTCCATTTAAGTTACATGATGAACTGTATGAGCTGAGTGATGCTCAGGGAACTTACTGCAGAGTGTGACATAGCTGATAAAACAGTACCCATTGCTAGAAATGAAACAAAAGTATCTTTTGCTGTTGATGTCTAGTGGACAAACTATGTAAATGTGACACAAACTATCTCAAACTTATCTTTGATATATCTGTAAGGCAATTTATTGTTACTTTTCTGCCGACATACGGGCAAATATCTGTACATCTGCAGCAAGCAAATATCAGCTGATATCTTGTCCCAGCTCATTTATATTCCCCCTCCTTTTATTATTTGCTGGTCAGTGTTTAAACCTGTGGCTGGGCAATTAATCTAATTTTATTTTTCGATTACGATTTTGGCTTCCAACGATTATGAAAACAAGATAATCAAGATACAACAAGTTTCATCCTCCCTACAAAAAACCATCCCCCCATCCACTTCCTGGTTACGTTTGGGCATGTGTTAGCAACACACTTAGGAGTGTGTCATCTTGAGCAGTTTGCTGGTTCAGAGACTCTTTATATATAGTCGGGCCAGTTACGGAGTTTTCAGTATGTTGGTGCAGTGCACTGCAACATATTTGGTCTACCGTAATTTATTTTTATTTATTATTTTTATTTATTGAATATATGTTTAGTAGTTTTCAGTAGGTTGTGGAAGTACATCAATGTTACAATGTAGTTGATCTTATTTATTTTTATCAATTTATTTTATAAATAAGTATAATTTTTTTTATTTTTTTTTATTTGATTTTCTGTTGAATTGTATTTAAAGTTCAAGAAAGTCAAGTTAAAATGACTAAGTTTTTTGTTTTTTTTTAAGTTCAATAAACACATAATAAATAATCTCAATATTGATCAAAATAATTGTGATCATGATTTTTGCCATGATCAAGCAGCCCTATTTAAACCTACAGTAGATTGATCATTTACAAAACAAGCTTCACATTAGAGTCTCGGATGTGTTTTTTTCTTTTTTATTTCACCCATTTCTGACGTTTTCTCTGAAGTCTCGCAAAGCTAAACACCGGTGTTACTCACACTTCCCTTTCCCCCTACATAATTTACCATTCATCCTTCATCACTCATCTCTGACATTTTTAAATTAAATGTTATGCCTGGGGAGCTGAACTCCCAGGATGATGGCCCTCTTATTCGGGATACAGTCGGTTACAGTCGACTGCAGCCTGGGGTTGCAGTACGTGTTGTTAAAACTGCCAATAATTGGCTAGAGAATCAGTGAGCCAATGCCTAAGTGGATTATGCTTGTCGCTAATGGCAGTGACTTGATTACGAGTTGAGTGAAAGTCGCAGGCACCATCATCACAGTCTGGTACAATGGGGAAACAGGAGGCCTCATAGGTATGGAAATGGAGTCTAATGGAAATTATATAGGCAACTCTTTTTCCATAGAATTCATTCTGATATGTGATTAATCAAATCCTGCCGTAGATGATATTAACTATATGACCATGCACAAAGAATTAAGATGTAGACTGGTAACTTGATTAGATTTGCTAAGTAAACAGCTTAACCTGATAAGACCCTTGTTGTTGATAGCAAGTTTTCCATGCATGGCTAAAGTGGTAGTGTTTCCTCAGTCTGATATGACGTCTTAAGTAAAACTGCCAAAACTTTGAGAAGACTTTTCCCTCTCAGGAACTGCACAGATGGCTAAATGTCACCCAAACAAACTGGATCAGCACCACTCGCTGACAGAGCATCAATCTTTCTTCTCTCAGGCATTCTTCCTCTTCTCTTTTCACTCCCCTCTTCTTTCCGTCCCACACACACACACACACACACACACACACACCATCATCATCATGCACGCAGATGGATGCCACACATCACACACTCACCATCAGTCAACTTGTATCACATGTATCCCTACTTATCCAGTTCAGTGTACACTTTAAACTACTTAATTAACACGGCAGGACGAATGCTGCAACGTGGGATTTACATTAGCGATTTCTGGGCATCATCTTGACTGTGTAATGACATGGCAGTCACTATAAATCACTCCCACTCTGTGTGCGTGTGTGTTTTCAGCATCGTAACTAGCTGGGAGGTCAGTGCCATCGGACATCCTGTGGTGCTGCCGCTGAAGGTGTGTGAGGAGCTGCTGCGAGTGATAGATGACAGCAACTCTACGCTTCCTGCGTCAATGCGTTGCATGAACTCCTATGAGGTGAGATAGGTGCTATGCACTGTAATGGACAACGCATGATGACTAAGGCTTGTTGATTCACATATCTTTTTGGTATTTTTAGAACGCTTATGCCCCGATACAAGCAGGGAGACGCTGAAAGTTTTCTAATTCATCTTCATCTTCTGTAAAAAGCTGTATTAGTAGCACAGCAGTAACACTTTTAGCCGACAGCAATCGCTTATTTCACATACTTCCTGCTTACAGCACCTCGCTTTTCCATTATTCACTAGTGCTTGACAGTGTTTTTATCCTCCCTTAATTAATTTCATGATTCAGAGCTTTCAGTTACCAGCTTCGCTTTAAGGATTATGTGGGTCAAATGTAAGGTTTTTACTTTTGTCAGCCTTATTCCCGCCTCTATACACCTGTGATTCTAGGAAATGTGTATATTTAGCCCGAGTTGCTGGAGAAAAACCCTTTGACTGGAAAATAGGAGGTGTTAACTTTGCTGACAACTCTATTCTCCTAGCCGTTTTAAACATAGTGACAGGGGTAATTAGCACCATTATCCTCCACTTCCTGCTCAGAAAGTTTAGGAAGTGACTGCTCCTGCTTAAACAAGTTTTACATCTGCTATAAAAGTACGAGAGCTGAGGTGATGTTCAGTGAGCGAATCCCGGAGAGGAAACCCGCTGTTGTACATCATGTGAACCTGCTTCGTGTCAGCCTAGACAGGAAAGAGTGGAGTCATATTAGAGACGTCCGGACACAATCTTAAAGTGATAGTTGGGGTTGTATACATGGGGTTGTGCGAGGCAGTTATCTGTAGTCGGTGTATTACCTGCAGTAGATTCAGATCAGCGTGCTGCCAGTTTAGAGAAGCAGCCGGGAGCACCGGCACAGAAGCTGAGCGGTGCGCCTCTGCGATCAGGGCCATCCGCAAAAATGTTTAAAACATGCCCACAGAAAAAAGCTAATATCAGTTTTAAGTGTTCGATATATGTTGAATATTTCCACCGCTTTATCTTGCCCTACGCGTAGCTCTTTCTGACTCAAACAGCTGATATTCAGAGTAATACAGTGCGTGGTAGTTCAACGATAATACATAGTTCAACAGTTCAACAACTTTAGTTCCAAAGGAAAGGGCTGTTTTGACGGCAACATGAAGCTATATTCAAAATAATGTACAATTTTTTTCTGTGGGAATATTTTTTAAGTAGCTAATAAACGTTTTTGCGGATGGCCCCGTCCACAGCAGCACATCACTCAGCTCCCGTGCCAGTGCTCCTGACTGATATTATAAACTGAATCTACTGCAGGTAATACACTGACTATAGCTAAGTACCTCACAGAACCCCACGTAAAATAACCTGAACTATCACTTTAAGGTTCTGTATCAGTGCCAGTCCCGACATATCTTAATGGATCAGCTAAAATAACGCAGATCTTTTCGTTAGCTGGCAAAATCTCCAGTTGTCACCTAGAAATTAGCCTACTTTTGTCTACTTAGGCTGAAATACAGAGCCCATTGTTTGAAAATACAATTTCAAGTGGAAAATCTGCCACCATTATTGTTGTACAATGAAAATTGAAAGCTTAATGTAGCAGCAGCAGGAATTGTAGCAGCAGTGATTTATTGGGACAGGGGTTAGTCAGTTATACCAAGGTTCCACCGCCGGTTTGATATTAATGTTAACGTTTCAAATCACTGCGCAGAGCACGTGTACCTTTTACATACCACAGCAAAAAATCACGCTACAATGCAGCTAAAGCATGCTACACCTGACCTGTGGAAAGGGGCAGTGTGTTTGGAATTGTTCTTTCCATCAACGAAGGAAAGTTCAATCTGTGCTTGTGACTAAAGAACACAACATTGTGGTTTACTCTAACAAAAAGACGACTTTCTAAACTCAGATAATGTCAAAGTAGACTGAGACTGTACTATTCGTGATCTGTCTTGACCAGAGCTTGTTCCCTCTTCTTTCTCTTACATTGTGAGCATTGTGGTCAGATGATAAGCAGCATTGTTGTTTTCTGAGATAACAACATGACATGGGGCGGAGGGTGGGGTGGGGGTGGGGGGGT
>NW_019474711.1:0-1618 GCF_002814215.2 Seriola lalandi dorsalis | reverse complement strand
CGTTGAGAAGTTGTCGCTTCTTAATTTTTTGGGTTTGCCACAACACTGATTGACAGTATTGATGTCTGCATTATATAACATAATTCTATCGTAATTCTAAATTGAGCAGTGACAGGAGTACAGAAGATTTTCTTGCTTTGAAATTCCTTCTCTCAGGTTGAATTTAACATTCAGGTGTCCCCATAATAAGCTCAGGTAGAGGAAGTGCTGCCTGAGAGGCAAAATTCAGGGCAGTTAAACTGTATAATCCTGTAATAGGCTAATTATTATTATTATTATGCGAGCTGTAACTTTTCCATCTTTTCTGACATATTGCTATGTCCATCCAAGAGGGCACACACTGTGCTTGACTTCCTCTAGGTCGCTCACTCACATACACACAGTGAAGTTAAAATCATGCTTCCCATCAAAGTTATTTGACTCAGCTTTGCTCATCACCGAGCCTCCATTTGCCTCAGCTCATATATCTACTTTGAGTGTCATTGAACTGTGCCGAGGAACGGCACTTTAAACCCCACCGGGAACATGCATGACTCCTTCCTACTTCCAGCTATGCTGACAATTCCAGAAGTGTCTAGCTTCATTTCACTCAGCTATAGGTCGCCCTTCCATTATTCATCCTCATATTCAACTAGGGTAAAGTTGGAAATGATTTGTTTTTCAAAATGTTTATTGTATTTTATTCCCTTTCTTTCGTTGCGGCCCCGTCAGTGGTATGAGAGGGTCCAACCCACTATGCAAGTTAATGTGTTTAAAATGAAACACATTTATAATGGTTTACAAAGGAGTGCATTCCTTCTCACCTTTGCCACGCCTTCGTCCTCTGTGCTGCTCTGTGTAAAACTTCATTTGGCTGTCATCTTCGGGCTCTGACCCTGATTCTCCTTGAGGACCAAACACACCTCCAGTTGCTGGCAGTGGGATGATAAGACGAAAAAGGTGGAAAGAGATCGAAGGAGAATCAATCAATCAATGGTTTTCACAGCTTTGCAAGTAACCAGCATTTAGAAACTCTTTGTAAGACAGAACACACAGCAGAGAAGTATCTTATTAAATGTTTAACAACCTCCAAGACTATGTACATGAAAGTTATTCAACACAGGGTTGTCATAATCGTTGTGATTACAGTACCGCTGAAGCACAAAAGGGATTAAGAACACTTCAATTCAAATTCTGTTCAAAGTCTATTCAGTTCAAATGTTAAACATGGAGCGCTTCATTCACTTTTTTGCATCTGTATGCAGAGCATCCACATCAGCTTATTGTTGCTACTTTAGTTTTACTGATATATTCAAGTTTTGGGGAAATATATACATATACGTATATGTACACAGGCAATGACAATGACAAATTGATCTAGCCTAAATCAAATATCATCATTCTTGAATAGAAAATATGTCCTTTGAATTACAAAGTATTAATATGCAATCTCGGATACAGATATAAACCAGTGTTTTTTTAATAGTTTAGGGTAACTTAACTGCATCATGAAGATGATAAAAACCTGACTTAACTAAATCAAATCAAGATGAAGTGAATGGTTGATGTCAGTAATTTAATCCATCACTTACATTGTTGGGTCATCATTACAGACTCTTGATTCGCTCTATTTATATAT
>NW_019474710.1:0-1618 GCF_002814215.2 Seriola lalandi dorsalis | reverse complement strand
GAATATCTCTTGTGACAAAAAAAAAAAAAAAAAAAACGTGGCACGGCACGGCACAGCGTGGCATGCGTAAGTGAGAGTGCATGTGTAGCTAAACTAATGAAGCATCAGATTGCACTCTGTTGATTTATGATAATGTGCAGACTCACTGCCTGCGAAACACTGCGACGGGCCTCTGAGAGGAAACCTACAGGTAAGTGCGCCCTGTAAGATGATCTGAAGACATTCATCATCAACTTAAGTGCTTCACGACACCAGTGAGTGTTGCTCATCAAGCAGAGCAGTCAGCGCAGGAGCGCATCGTGCTGTATCTGCTGGTCTTCATGTGAACCTTTGTGCAGTAACTTGAGCCGGACTCTTGATGGACTCATGGCTGATGTCAGTCATCCGTCATTTTAAGGTGTTAAGCAGCGGAGTATTGAGCACTTTTCTGCTCTGGCTTATGTCAAAGATGTGACTTCACAATGAGAAATGAAGAAAGGGCTTGACACACAGCGTAAAGGTTTTTATGTGTGAGGGGTTTTCTTTCCTAGGTGGAGTTAGATGAATATTGAATGAAATGCCAACATCCAAAGACAAATGCAGGAGATAGCGTGGCCTGTGTGGGATTTTCTCATGTCACAAAATAGTTTGCCTCGTGTTTTTGTTTTTATAATGTTTCACTATATATAATGTGTCTAACCGTAACCATAGATTATTTGCCATAACCACGATCTTAGTTGCCATGTGAGTAAAGAGCAAAAAACTTGAGAGTTTTACAAGCGTCCACACTGGATGTGAGAAACATTGCTACTGAACATAATATGGGATTTTGCAGAGTGGTCCAATATTGTGACAGGGTTAGATTCTTTACACTTGGTCTCTATGATGAAGTGCATATTTCTCTCCACGTCTGACCACACCCATCAAACATGCTGCATCACAAATGACATGGACCTGAAACTTTGAAGAGGAGAGGACGGTACCTGAGTGAAATACTGACGTTTATCTTAGTATTGAAATTCATCTGTAATGAAAAAACTGTCTAATCTCACTGAATGGCAGGTCCTTTCTTCATTATTTATTTATTTGTTTTCTAATTAGCCTATCATTATTAATATAATTATTTCTGCATTAGCTGCATTTCAGCAGCATCCAGCTGCATTATAGTTCTGTGTAATATTTACTTTACAATACACCATCCCAACAGAACAAAATAACACTATTTCATTATGTAAACGTAGATTAAATGCAGAGTCACTGGTTGTTGAATTTATATAATCATGTCATTATGGCAAAAAATAAAATAAAAAGTAAAAAGTTTCATCTGAAATAGGCTACATAATAATTAGTCACAAATGAAAAGGTGACTTTTAAAATTGAATTATTATTATAGCATATAAATGCATCTAAAATCTCTGTTGTAGTTTGCGTTTTGAACGAATACAATGAAGCATTTATTTATTTATCTATTCATTTATTTATTTACCTCTGGATGAGGACCAGATCTGTCCTCCCCGGTCTGTGTCGTCCCTCCATCCTCTGACGGGCCAGCCCTCCTCCGTCCCGCCCTCAGTTCGACTCCGCTCCGGCAGCATCCGTCTCTGCACCGGGACACACACATACACACACACACACACAC
>NW_019474709.1:0-1619 GCF_002814215.2 Seriola lalandi dorsalis | reverse complement strand
ATCGTTCTCTGAGTTCATATCATTGACAACATGTCGTTATGAATGTCTGTTTATCTGTGTTTGTTTCTGTCCCTGTGTCTGTATCTGTTTCCTAGATTTTATTAAGGCTCTTCAAACTGCGTGCGTGCGTGCGTGCGTGCGTGCGTGCGTGCGTGCGTGCGTGCGTGCGTGCGTGCGTGCGTGCTGAGGTGTCCTCCTTTGGCATCAGACAGGAAATTGATTAGTGCAGCACTATCAGATCATGACAACAACGGCAACAATAACAACAACAGCATCAATATGTTGCTAAATGGCCATGTGATGTTGCAAATATTGAAATAATGTCTGTAACAAATCACTTTATTTTGTTTGTTTCTGTCTTTGGCGGCTAAGGTGATTCTCATGACTTAGGCGTTAAGATAATGGTAATAACTGATGATTATGTAATGGTAATACTGATGTAAGCCTCTCAGCACGTCAACAAACTCAGGAATGTTCCATCTGTTTCTATAATACATGCTCACTGTAAACATGGTTGACAAGAAGCTCTCCAGAGCCCGTTCACACTAACAACAAACACGGAAAGCATACGGCTGTCCTGTGAACTCTCTAAAAAGGAATTGCAGAGACATCAATTCCTCCGCCATATGAAAACATACTGTACTGTAGGGTTTTGCCAAAACAACCCCAACTCAAGGTCCACTTACTTGCTTTTCCTGGAGCTATCAACCGTATTACACGGTCGTTATAAATGGATGGAGTTTGCTCAGTTGTCATGGAGACGGGTCTGTTGATAAACAAGCTCAATGGGTGTTATGATTTTATTCACAGTATTTTAAGGACTTTGTTGGCTCATAGTTAGGCGAACTACGTTTGTGGTTTAACTTGGTCCCAGGCTCTTTGGTTATGTAATATGTGAGGCATAAAATTATATTAATTTCAATATTATTACTAGATCTTAGTGATTTTACATGGTGGGTTTTATTAATAGCTTCGCTGCTCTGAGAAAGTGTGTTTCCTCTGGATTACATATGGAAAAAATGATCTCTTGCAGAAAGTTAGGTATAGGAAAATCAGTACCACTCTCATATCTATATGTGAAGCTCGAGCCAGCAGGAGATTAGTTTAGTTTAGATTAGCATAAAGACTTAAAGCAGGGAAAAACAGAAACTCTGACCAACCAAACAAATGTGAAGTTTGGCTATTAACACCTCACATCTCTTTTGTTTAATCCGGACACAAACACTAACGTAAAATAACAAGTTGTAAGTTTACAAGTAGTCAGTCATCATTCTGTCACTTTTTCTATAGCACATAGCTCCCTGCAGGACCATAACTTGTGGTTTTTACACTTTGTTTTTTGTACATATTAAACAGTAACATGTGACGTGTTAATTATTGAGGTTATTGCCAGGTTTAACCTTCAGTCAGGCCAGCTGTTTCCCCTGCTTCCATGCTAAACTACTGATTTCCTGTGGCTCTGTCATATTTAACAGATCAATCTTAGAATCTAAATCTTAGCAAGAAGCAAATAAATGTATTCTCCCAAAATGTCAAACTGTTCCTTTAAGTTCAGGATACTAGATTGTGGACAATGTCACAGACGGCAGAATTCAAAATTGAATTTGGATTTTTTCCCC
>NW_019474708.1:0-1619 GCF_002814215.2 Seriola lalandi dorsalis | reverse complement strand
TTTTTTTTTTTTTTTTTTTTTTTTTTTTTTTTTAGAGTCAGATTGAAGTTTTTTTATTCTGTGTTTCTCTTTTCTCTTTTTGAAAACTACAAATAATCGTTAAGTTTTCTACTCTTCACCCATTCTCCATGCTACCTTTCACACCAACACAGCAGGTTTTCAGATATCTGTCGCTGCCATTTCTGCCACTGCTCCAATAATATTTGCAGTGAATGAATTTGATTTTTTTGCTTCCCAAAGTAAAAATGAAATTTGAAAACTTCACAGCAATGTGTGTCTTTGCAAAAAAAAAAACAGTGTTCTTGTCACTCAGCAGCTTCACAGGGAATCTTTAACTGGTTGAAGGTAGTTCCTCTGAAAACTTTTCAGAGTGAGGTCTCACAGTGACTGGCGAATATTTTAAAAAGTCATTCTACAAACAACACATTCAATAAAATTAAATTCATTGTATTGGGCTGGAGACAGATATCTCAAAAACGCAACCACACAAAACCAGAACTACTTTCACGGCTAGACACCAGTGTCTCGCTGACGTACCTCGTATATGTGGTAGACATCAGATCCCTCATCAGGCCAGTAGTGGTGACACTGCTTCACTCCATTTTCAGAGAGCGGCGTAAGCATGACGATGACGACGCAGCCGCTCTCCCACACCATCTACACGTCAGAAGAGAAATGAGAGATGTCTGTTTAAAAACGTCCCGAGATGACACCACTCTCATAATCACCTGTGCAGAATTAGGATATCACTAATGTGTAGAAGAACCGTGCCACGAGGAGCAGCATATTGCACATTAGCATTACATGCCAGCCTTGTATTACAGTGAAATTGATTTCTTAATCTTGGTCCAGGAAGTATGAATAAATGTCACCTCTCTGCGTGTGACAAATGATAAACGTTGGGTCGAGCAGCAGGAGGGCGCGTCATGTGTCGCCCCTCTCTCAGTCGCCTGAGCGAGATCACAACATCTACTGCACTGCTGCTCCATTTCATCTTATCACAATCTAATGTGTCCTTGGGAAAAAATATAGGCCCACGGCAGCCATTAGGAAAATGAGGAGGAAACACAGGTTTTATGATTGCTATAAAAACACAATGGCCCTGACTATACACTAATCACAAGCTTCTGCGATCCAGCCCAGTGGACACATTACACGCCAACTGTGCCAGGATGTGATGAGATTAGGCAAGGTGATAATGTGAGGGAATATTATTCATTTAGCCTTGTAAGGTTTGGCAAATATTTGTAGGTAGTGAGGAAAAGTGCAATCCTATTTTCCATTTTTAGCTAGCATCATATGTGCTTTTTTTTCTCTCTTTTTTCCTGAAAGATAAACAATCTCTAGGTTCTGATAAGATACACCTACTACACATCATTTATATTCAAGAAGGCTGGAAACAAAAAAAAGCTTGAACATGACTGAAGTTGCTGCTCTGTGAACTCCTACTGATTGGCTTCTTTTGCATTGAATTCTGAGGAGGAGCGGGCAGGAAAGCAAGGCCGAACAGAGCTAAGGTAATAGCCAGAGATGGAGGGGGGGGGGAAGGAGGGGAGACGGATTGAAGGAGTGAAGGATGAAGGGGTGGAGGAATGAGAAGTGGAGGATTAGAGCAGAGC
>NW_019474707.1:0-1619 GCF_002814215.2 Seriola lalandi dorsalis | reverse complement strand
CCTGCCCGCCATGTTCGAGAGCAGCTATCATCAGAGACGGGCCTGGATATGCGGGTTGTGCAGGTAAAGTGTATTATTATCCATTAAGGGCTATTCCATTAGTGTCCTGACTTCATTATGAAGGGACAATTGTGGCCGAACTGGCACAAGCCTACTGTACGATCAATTGTGTGTGTGTGTGTGTGTGTGTGTGTGTGTGTGTGTGTTGGGTGGGAATTTACGGCTAGATTGAGTAAAATGAAGTCCACGTGAAAGTCAGCATGGCTTAAGTGCGAGCTCGTTAACAATGCTAAGAGGGCCCCTCGCATATTGTCTGCTGCTGAGGAGCCTCACACTGGGTGCTAGGTGGTGGTCATATATATTGTTTTATTTGCAAGGACAAAAGTAGAGACGGAAGCCACTAAAATGCTCCTCATTATTCAGTGAAAGGGAAGGGGTGATGGGGGGCTTCACTCAGGGCGGAATATCATTAAGGAGAATGTAAAACTGCTTTTTGTGCTCGTGACTGAAATGGATTAATTTCTGTGCGTAAGATAAAATTAATAAGACACGGGGCCCTTCATTCACTTTGCATCAGATGTCATAAACATTTACAGGAAGTGAGATTTTAGATTCAGTTTAGACCAAACACAGCGCATGTGTTGAATGTTTTCTAAACTGCAAGCAAAAATTTATAGGTCCGATCAAATGCGGTGATGGAGAAATTTGAATAATTTAAGTCAGTGGCACGCTAACCTGTCTGCTCCCCGGGGGTGAGGACAACTTGTAGCTGTCGTGAAGTTAATTAAATGCGTGATAAATCTGGTGCAGGGGACGCTGGTCCCAGGATTACTGTTCAGTGTCACAGTTTTAGTCCCCTGCTTGGACTCATCAAGGCGCGAAATGGTGTCCAGACAGTCCTTGAAAATTAATTTTGTTTTAATGCTTAAAGGCATAATGTGTGCATCAAGGAAAGAGGACTGATTTAGCGGACTTTGTCTTGTGTATGAGAGGTATGATGACTAAAAATAAAAAATAAAAAATACTGGAGGGTATTTGTATAGTCATGTATGGTCCTCAAGACCTGAGAGGGTTATGCATACTAAGCAGATTAATCTAAATTAAATTGTGTTAGAAAGTATCTGTTTGTTTTATTATACAAAATGAATAAGTTGAGGCTATAGTTTTTGAACACGACCAAAATAACAGTTTTTATTTGATGCTCAGACCTAATTTCTCTCATGGAAATTTTAGACATTGTTCTAAATAGTCAAATGTATTTCTAATGTGTCACAAAAGCCATGACCAAATAAGGAATCTTATGTTTTTCCCCTCCAGGTTTGGTTTCAGAACAGGCGAGCTAAAGAGAAAAGGCTGAAGAAAGACGCTGGCCGGCAGAGGTGGGGCCAGTACTTCCGCAACATGAAGCGGTCGCGGGGAAGCTCCAAATCCGACAAGGACAGCATCCAGGAGGAGGGCATGGACAGTGACGCAGAGGTGTCCTTCACAGGTAGAGCCCACCACACAAAATCAACAAAATAGGGATTTTTTTTTTTTACAGCAAGACATTTTGACTTGTCATAGGAGGAACCCACTAATTCAAGTGTCCCATTAAGCTGTGACAGTGAGCCAGAGAGCAT
>NW_019474706.1:0-1619 GCF_002814215.2 Seriola lalandi dorsalis | reverse complement strand
GGACCCTCAGACAAGATTAATGAAAGGAAAATGCTATTTATAAAATATTAGACCTGAGTGAGATGAGAACTTATATTGAGGTCGGTGGGTGAAGAAGCATTCCGATTCAGTAAAAGCACTGATATAACAATGTATAAATACTCCATTGCGAGTTCAAGTCCTGCATTCAAATTTCTACTTAATACACTGAAAAATGGAATTCAAACATCAAAAGTCAAAGGAAATGTCTCCTGTGACGGGTGTATTATTATATATGACATTATTAGATTGTTCATGTTAATGTAGTTAGTCAAGGGGGAGCTGGTTTTAACTACTTTATGTAATGTTCTGTTTGACAGTTTAGTAAAGTGGTCCCATACTAGGGGTCTGGGCCCCTTCAGAGGGTCATAAGATAAATCGAACAGATAAAGGTCATGCGATGCTAAAAGGGCGGGAAAGAGAAAAAGAACAAAGTCCTGTTAAATAAATCTGTGTCTTTTTATTTGGACTTTTTTTCTAATGCTTTGCTTTTTTTGTGAAATATTTGCTACTATAACCTCTTTGGCCCTTGAACAGTTATTAAAACTGAACCATCTAAAATGTTTGGAAATAGCCTCAATTCATTTGAGGCTATTTGTGCAATTTCTTTTTTGTGAGAGGTGATGATCTTAAAGGTTCCATCATATTAATTAAGATTATCATATGTGACTTTAGGTAAACTCTCAATCAGAAAAATAAAACACTAGAGCTGTAGCCAACAATCATTTTCATTATCCATTATTTTGTCAGTTAGTTGATTAATTATTTGCTCTAAACCATTAGAAAATGGTGAAAAAATTCCCATCACATTTCCCGTCTTCAAATTGCTCTTTTTGACTGTGGAAAACCAAAAGATATTCCATTTAAAACGCACATAAGATAAACTACAGAAGCTTGTGCTTAATAAAACAAGTACAAAGTAGTTGCTGGTTAATCATTTAAGCTCTTAAAATTAAAGTATTTCACTATGACATGTAATGTAGGTGTAAGTATGAAGTAACAAGAAAAATAAATAGTCGAGTTTACTACCTCAAAACTGTGCCTCAGTACTTGAGTAGGTGTGCTTAGCTACTTTCCACTGATTAAGGTAAGAGCTGAATAAATAAGAACTTCATAGCAACAGTCTTTGTCTGTGCTCTTTAATTTCTTAGCTTTTCTTCTGACTTTTGTTGCAGTAAATTACAAACTTTCCCACCTGGATTTGACACATATGATCACATCTTACACGGTGGATTTAAACACGGCTGCTAACATCGCTAAACAGATCCCTGCTTGGGAAATTCAACCACCCATATGGAAAAAGAACCATGTTTTAGAAGCTGAAAATGTCACGGTATCCCTTTAACAGCCATGCTAATGCTGCCACACTGAGCTACTTGCTAATTTCATGCTCCACGCAACAGGGATAATTTGGTCCCTGTCTGTCTGTCTGTCTGCAGGGGAGGAGAGAGGTGTGTATGTGTGTGTTTCACTGTGAATCATTCTCCCTCTCTGTCTGTGTTCCGCCCTCTCCTCTCCTCCTTTTCTTGAGATAGTGACCAACAGAGAAAATGTGCACAAGAGAAAAAAAGGGAGAACTAGACTGAGGGCAAAACAGATTT
>NW_019474705.1:0-1619 GCF_002814215.2 Seriola lalandi dorsalis | reverse complement strand
TGAGCGTTTCACAAGGTCTTCATCCCGTCTACGACTTGAGGTCAAACAAGGTCATAGCACACTGAGTCCAAACACTGGAATGTCATGGATCCAGGACTTAGTTAAAGCATTACAATTTCAGAGCAGCTGTTGGAAAAAGTCATTATATATTTAAGTCCATGCACTGAACAGTTTCAGTCACTAGCACCCTGTTAATTCCAGCATGAGAACCATATAAAGAGCAAAATGAACTAACTCAGTCCACATTTGTTGAAAATACTTTACCTTCTAGCAAAGTCGTGAAGGATCATGGTAATAAAACAGAACTATTAATGCAAAATCTCATTAACAACTTGAATGAAAAACAAATGTTGACATTCTCAAAATTGGTTAATGACCCATTCATAGCAGAATGTGACCGAATTAAACAAATCTAATGATAATTAACTTAAATAAACACCTTTCATGCACCTTTCAGAAAACAAAATAAACCTATATGAAAAAAGTGAAGTTTGTGAACTGTTTCAGTTCACATGTGAAAAACCAAACTTCAGACGTGAGCTGAAACATTTCACATGATGTTTACTATATTATAAAACTGATCAGGTCACTGTCAGAGTGACTGTGGTTCTTTTACCTGCTCGGGCGCCTCAGCGATCTCATGTTGTGCTGGAAAATAAACTGCGCATCGATCACTTCCCCTTTTGACATTTTCCATGTGTGGGAGTGCTGTCTTCACTTAGATTAATACATTTATGTGTTAATGTTGTATTTATTTAACTGTTAATGTTACATGTGAATGGGTGTGCGAGTTTAAACCTTGAATCCGTGATCCTTGAAAAGCTTTGGTGAAATCTAGGTGTAGTAGAGCGTGGGAGTTTCTTCCGTCCCGATGTGAGAGAATAAACACGTTATTGAGCTTGAGAGAGCAGGAATTTTGCATCTGGTGGTTTTGAAGGACCGTCCAGGGTAATTATTGTTTTCAGAAAGCCAGAACTGATCAGATTTGATCAGTATTATCTATGTAGGATCGATGCCAATGACTTTTAACACTTTAGGTATTTAGGTTTGATTTGGATCAGTTTGATTTTCCCCCTCACTGACTGTTCTCTAAGGACCCTAGCTGTCCAGGTAAACCTTGGCCTTGAGGTTATTTGTAATGTAAGCAACACTCCACTGGATATTTTGGCTTTGGTAAAAAGGAAAAAAGCAAAGCAATGAGCTTTGCTTTTTGCTGTCTGCATCATCTCAGCCTCCTCCAGCTGGAGTATCGATATAACCGGGGATGGAAGAGTAATCACCTCCTCTGGTGGGGTGTTGTGGTGCATTCCTCATTTCAGTCTCAAGCTGTGTTTCCACAGTCATCAGTGCTGTTGTCACCTGGACGGACGCACAGCCTCGAAATTTAGACATTTAGAATTTTTGTCATGGCACCGGTGCCGCTTCATCTGCCTTGACTTCGCACTCTTCATGAAGCCGATCACTCACTTGGATGGTGCAGAGATTTTTTGCTTGTTTGGAAAAAACTGTCATCAGCGACTCTTTCACGCTCGCCCTCAGCAGACTTGGCTGCAAGAATCAGACTGGCGCGCTGAGTCGTCAGGTTCAGTAACAAGGTGGCAACTTCCAGCCATGAGGCC
>NW_019474704.1:0-1619 GCF_002814215.2 Seriola lalandi dorsalis | reverse complement strand
AATAATAATTTCCACTCGTCTTACATCAAAATATTTGTTCATATTACGCACATATTTGACACGGAGCCCACCTGGGTTTCCTAACGCCCAAGAACAAGAGGTGGGACGAGAGCAGAAAGCATATTTATTGAAATTAGGAGACAGGAAAAGACAGTGCCTTTAGGATGTGCAGATTTAATTAAGTCTTGATTTGAGAGCAGAGCCGTGAACCCAACTTACGTCATGAAATCTTGATGTTTGGATGCTACAAACTCTGGAGCCAGTGGAATTGATCAAATAAGGCCCCTCGAACCTTTTAAAATGTATTAGTCTTTTTTAATGACTCTCATTTATTTTGACCAATAGAATAATTTTAAAATATATGGGTCATGTTTAAAAATTTACAACACTGAATAGGGCTGTTGTTTTGTGACTCCAAACACTTCTTCCTCTGTATAAAGCTCTGGTCTCGTTATGATTTCCTCGTGGATTTAAACAGACCCAGAGCAGAAGTGGAGTTTCATAAAATGTTCAAATATCCTGAATTATTAAAGATCAGTGGGAGAATTAGGATTGCCATGGAGGGTAGATGTGAAAACTCCCACAGACATCTACCCAGGTATGTGTGCGAGGTGTTTGCGCCCGCGCGTTAGTATGAATAAGCGGCGATTAGAATGGCATGAAATTAATCATTTATAAACACGCAGCAGGAACATAAATGCAGCACACTTTTATTGATAGCTAACACAGTGTACCATTCAATTACCTGGAGATGGATGGTTAAAACAATCATGAGTCAAACACAGAGGCAGGTTTAAGGAGGAGGTGGCAAATAAATACAGAGAAAAAAACAACTGTCTTCACAGTGATATGTATAAATAAATACAAAACAGACTCTATAACATCTCGACTTATTATGTGTGTAATGGTGGAGTCTCTACTTTAAATCAATCTGAGCACTCTCTGCTCTCCTAACTTTCAAATGAAGCCGTATTCATTTTTAAACTGCATCTTGATGAGCCTGTTTGTCTGCCAAGACGTCCTATATAATGCAGTGATTATACTGTGCTAAATTGATGTCAAAGTGCTTGACACTGAGTGATTTCTTTCATCTCTCCTATTCAAAGTGATTTGTGGAGACTGGATAAACAGACTGAGAGCCATCATTCTTTAAAGGGATGTTCCACTAGACATCTGTGCATCGCTCTTTAAAGCTGAACTCATAAAAATGTCTAAATCCATAATAGATCAAGTTATTTCCCTCACTTCTACGGAGTGTTTTAGGATCGTTCAACTCATTGTTTCGGTTTTCAAGGCCACAGCATTAATGTTTGGATTCACTCTCCCCACTCTCATTGACCTGCAGTCAGCTGTTTTTCACGCGCTGTACACTACCTGCTACCACATATGGACACACCCGATTGTAGTATGTATGGGTGCACATGCGTGTCAGCTGTCTGCATGCAAGTCAGCAGCTGTCCGTGTCCATCCTGGAGTAGGATCAAGACTTAATGGAGGAACAGAATACGAATAACTCAGTTAAGTTAATAAGCAGTAATGATCTAACCTGCATAAACTAATATACACACTTTGTGAGAGCTGATAAGTAGAGAGTTCTAATAGAGTGGTTTGAGAAGATA
>NW_019474703.1:0-1620 GCF_002814215.2 Seriola lalandi dorsalis | reverse complement strand
CTCCCTCTGGCCGCATGCTATTCTTCTGCCTGGCCTCTGACAAACCAACTGTCACTGGCAGAAGGAAAGACACTCCAAAGCTGCGCACTCCTTCAGAGCTGCATGCGTGTGGACAATAATTAGGCTGCCCAGAGATGTTAAGTTGTGGGATGTCAAGTGTAGTTAAAATGTAGAGCATTTGTCGAACATGTACAGTAGGGTATGTATATGTGTGAATTATGGCATGGCATCCTTTCCTCCTTATGGTGATGTGTGCACATGAGCTTAGTCTTCATACGCAGAAATGCAAGCGCAGACACATACACATGCACACACACAGACACACACACATACACACAGATTTGACATCAATCCATGGCATTAAATGAAGTGTGAAAAACAGGTCAGAGAGGACTTCCTGTCTTTATAAACAGCCTAAACGCTATCCAGATGTTCCATGCCTCTCCTGTCCCTACGAAATGTGCTCACGTCAGCACTAAATGGCAAAATATAGCCTCTTTAAAGTGATATACACTAACTGAGGCAAGGACATCAGTGTGTACTACCTTGGCTGCTGCACTTTGACTATGGTCGGGAGTAAAAATGTCAGGTCCCCTACCTGTATTTATAGTGCATTTCACTGTCTTTGCTTGAGTGCCATCCCAACGAAAATGAGCAATATCTCTTTATTTCTACTTTTGCCTGGCCATCTGTGCCAGGGATCAGCTGTTCTTTTAATAGACCTCATCTGACATGACAGGGATACACAGGAGGATACACACCGGTCTACACACTCTTATGTAAATACGGAATTGAAGAAGGTGAGCACAAGGTGGGAAGAACACAGAGAAGAATCTGAAAAGTACCAGTGGCACTAGCTTTTTAGGAAAGAGTAGGCGCTCTTAATATAGCCAGTGCATGCAGGAGCACATAGACAAGACAGTAGAAATACACTGAGTTAGTGTGGTGTGGTCTGAAGTGGTGGATCAGGTGTCTCTTGTCGCCACATGGTTGAGTATATCCAGGCAGGTTTGAGTCATAGTGTCCTGACTGGCTCCTCTCTCGCTCTGCCTGGTACATGAAAGTGCTCCAAATGCATGTTAATACCGGGGCGAGGCATATCGAGTGTAAAACATTTTGCTGGCTTTTATTTTGAATGCAGTACATTAAAAGGAACAATACAATGGTGGGGACAGATCGAATCAATAAATGAATAGATGATGATGGCTCTTACTTTCGAGGAACCCTTGAACACACACACACACACACACACACACACACACACACACAAGTACAACATGGTGCTCCCTGGCCTCCTCTCTAATGGTCGTTAGGCGCACTAGCTTGACCTTTTCATCTACAAAGAAGCAGCAATATCCAGGACAACTGATTGTCATCTCTTTTCATTCCGCCCCCTCTTCCCTGTCAACTCACCTATTATTCTGGACACAATCCTTTTGACATGGGGGCCACGTTCAATGTTTAATGCTGTTTGTTTTATATTCCTGCCTCATTTCCTTATATAAAAATTTATGATGACATTCTCTACCTTCCATAAAATATTCATAAATGTCATTATTAATATCTTTCATAGATCATCTAAATTGATCCTTCTGTCTGCTTTTATCTACGCTGCCCACC
>NW_019474702.1:0-1620 GCF_002814215.2 Seriola lalandi dorsalis | reverse complement strand
TTTTTTTTTTTTTTTCAGAATTTTAAATCGGCTGGACTTGACATGAATGTGGCAACTCTTGATTCCTCTCTTGCAATGCAGCTTTTTGTGAGGATTTGAAATGCAGATGAGCTTTCATGGTCTGCATTCGCTATTTGTTAATTCGTTTTTGTTAATTTATTTATTCATTCATGAAGCCGCTCTATAACCTCTTGTTGGTTACTTAAGAAACATCTCAGCCTTGTCTCCTCTGTTCTTTCAAATATGATGTCTTAAATATATTACCTTGGTTATACATGTGCAGCTATGACATTCACTGCTTTTTGCTACTTTACTCCAGCTTCTTTTCATTTATTTACACCCAGCCGAGCTCTTTCTCGGCTCCAGCTGACCACCTTTCACATACCAATCTCAGCTAACAGGCCATCAACAGCACCTGAGGGCTTCAACATGCAATATTGAAGCTTTCCATTAGTGCTGAATTGTTTGGAGGAACCGTGAAGTGTGTTTGTGCACCAGGAAACAGACATGAACCATCATCGTCACAGAAAAGACAGACGAGTTGCCGAGGGGAGAAAAGGGGGAGAGATGGGGGGAAGACGGCAAGGGAAGGGGATAAAAGAAACAAAGAGAAAATAGATCAAAATTGAATGAAACAGAATTCAATATACTGGTACATGAGGATATCAGCGTGTGTTGCGCTCGCTTCACATTTCCTGTCTTGTCTAAAGCGAGATGACTTCCCGTGAGAATGTCAGTGAGGGAAATTCCAGCGCAGCAGGGAACTCGACTCATCCTCTGTCTGTTTGACTGGCACACACAAAAACTCAAACACACAGACACATATTTTAATCCACACTCCCTAACAAGGTTCATACACTCTATCTATACTCCTTTTGTATTTGTATAAGAAACACATTTAGCCAAACACATTTAAAGCAGCATGCATTCATTTTTGTGGCCACTTGTGCATTCTACACATTTACAGCTTCTTTTACACATTCACAAATCTTGGTACACTCACGAAGCTGAACACACATTTGCAGTTTCTGTTCACACATCAGACTAAACCTAATCAGACAGATGGAGATACAGTCTCACAACTCTCCACACACACACTTGCAAATAACCTTGTTACAATAAGACCCCCATACAGAGGCAAAAAGTGCAACACAAATTCAAAATGACAGCCAAATTCATCGGGCTAAACAGTTTGTACAGTAGGACACATTTTGACCCATGGGAAAATTGCAGAACGGCTTTAGAGTCATAGGATAAGAAGTGACAGTAAAATTTCCGACTGAATTATTTTATTAAAGCGTGTAGGTATGTTGACTCACCTCTGATGAAGAGCAGAAAGTTGGTTTGATTCTAGGTCCTAATCTACACTCTAATTGCACCAAAAAAAAAATACAGTGTAAATCAACTCAAACTGTAACACTTCAAAGGCTTTGGACGCAGTTATCTAACAAAATCAGCAATTAACTGCAAAGAAGCAGAGACAATTCAGTGAATAAGGCAACCTAATTAACTTTCACCATGTGAATGTTTTTCTGGCAAAACACTTCTGATAGTAGAACAGACACTCTGAGGCTGTGTGTGTGTGTGTGTGTGTGTGTGTGTGTGTGTGTGTGTGTGTGT
>NW_019474701.1:0-2689 GCF_002814215.2 Seriola lalandi dorsalis | reverse complement strand
ATCTATATATCTTGTATATAACTTTATACAATTTTGCCATTATCTTTAGGAACTCTGGGATCTGCACTAGAAATTAAGTTTAAAAAGTGATCATGTGTCTGCTCAACATGTGTTCATGATGAGTTCAGTTGGGGAGGTTAACATGATGGCCGAACTTTTGATGTGAAAATATCTTGCTTCTAATTAACACATAGCAGTATCTCAAACAATGTCATGCTCAATGTCCCAGTGCCTGCACTTTTAACAGTTTATACTCAACTCATGCTCAAAAATAATTTTCAATAGAAAAAATTAGAATTGAACATGCAGGGAAAACATACAACAACTCTGTAATATGTTACACTATTAGTTAATAACATATGTAAGAGTGGGTATGCATGCATGTTAGTCCAAACCACTCCAGACTTTGTTGTAATATACCATAAAGAAGCAACCAACAAACTTTCTTCTCCAAGATCCATCTTTGAAGACTACAGAGGGTGAGTATTTGATATTCAAAACTCAGGTTTTGGCATCCAGTGATGTTAATTTCATGGAAATGAGGAAACAGTGAAGATAAACGTGTTTTGTTGGCAAACCATGAGGATCTACTCGTGTGAAGGTGCAGTGTTAATTTCTTTAGTTATTTCTCTCCGTGCTCAAAGAGAGGAGAATGGCTTCCTTACCTGAGCACTGTCGAGTGTCAAGGACTGTCTCAGCTCAGGTGAGGACTGCTCCACGGTCAGCAGTGTGGCTCCAGATCTCTTCAGCACGTCCTCTTTGAAGTGGACAATTTTGATTTGGCCCTGTTCTGTGTCTTCCTTCTGAGAGCCAGGGAAAAGCACAGTTATGTTAAATTGATGATAACTTGACTTTGGGGCTGTACATAATCTTGGCAATACAGGATTTTAAATCAATCCCAAATGGATATTTCCCCTAAAATCTCCACATCTCCTACACCACTTCTGATCACTAAAATTAAACAGTCAGCTGATACCAAAGCACAAAACACAGTTAAAACAGTGACCCAGACTAACCTCAGCCCCATCTGAAGTGGATTTCGGGAGCTCAGACTGAAAGATAGTTTGCCCTGCTGACGGTGCTTTGGCTTGGATTGGAGTCGGAGGCTGCTGGATGAACACAGCAGGGACTTTCTACAAAAACAGTAAAGCCAAGGGTTCAGTGATCGACAAGTCTATACTTCTGGACTGACTGACTGACTGATTGATTAGTTGTTTAACAGACCTTCTCCAATTCCAGCAGCAGAGCCTGGAGATTGTCTACTACACTAAAGACAGTGAGAGTCTCGTCAGCTTTCTCTGGAAGACAAAGGCCTGGTTTACACTTCTGGATCTCCGCCACTGTTCTCCTCATGGTCTGGATCTTTTGTTCAACCTCCTGCAAAAAACATAAAAGGTGCATTCAGTATATTTTTGGCATAATGCAAACTTTCAATTTAGAAGTTTGAGCCATTAAAGAATGCACTGACTGACTGTGGCACTGACAATCACTGGAACAGTTCCACACATGATTTTAGTCTTTTCTCGTGCAGACAATCACGATGTGTTGATATAAAATACTGAAGAAAGAGATGCTTCCTCTTCCTCATCTCACCTTAAGACCTTCTTCTCTGGGGCTTGGGAAAGTCTCTGGAGACAATAATAAAGTCTTGATCTCAGCCACATCATTCTCCATCCGTCTGACCTCAGTCTCAATGGCCTCCACTTCCTAGAAATCAAGAAATCCCTCAATATATTTGGCCATTTACAAAACAGAGAAGTACAGGAGCAGAGGGGTGAGAGTCAGTGAAGAGAGATAAGCTAAAATAAATACAATAAATAATACCTGTTGAAGAGTTTAAACACAACTAAAAAAAGAAAAAAAATCAAGGACTCACAGCAGCAGCGTGCTCCAGCTGAGACAGAGGAGCAGTGAAGCTGTCTTGAACATCGGCCACTTGGCGATCAGCGTCAACCAGCTGTTGCTGGAGAGTTGTGACGTCGCAAACCTGCGACATTTCCTGCAGTACCGAGCTGAAGCCCTGTAGGGTGGTCCGGATCTGTGCTGAGTCATTCAACACCATCTGCAAGACAAGGGAGAGGAATATTTGTTCAAAAATGAGTTAACATTCAGTATAAATTCAGTAAAGAGTTGTATAAAGAAAGGGTCGTGTTGAAAGGACAGTGCAGCGTGCAGTTGACCAACCTGCAGAGCATGAACATGGCTGCTAAGACATTTAGCGGTGGTGTAGGCGCAGGGGGAAGCAAGCCACGACTGAGCTTCAGACATCCAGCTCTTAGAGCTGCTGATCATCTCCTGATGCTCCTGAAGCCACGTATGAATCTAAGCAGAAACACACAGACAACATTTAATCAAAAAACCAGACGTAATAAGTGAACACTGTGGCACAGCAACCAACCAGTGCGAGCTCTGACACAAACACATATAGACACAGTAACTTGGCTTAATCTGAAAACAGAACCTTCAGGCTGACAAATCTAGAGGCACAGCAGCTAACTCAGAAATCATTAGACGGGGAACAAACACTGTGAAACAGAGGGCAGATGGGAAGTGATGTCTTTCTGACCTTGCTGAGGAGGGTGGTCCTCTGCTCGGCCTGTTTGGCCAGTTGGGAGTGAAGCTGCTGGACCTCCACCAATCTCTCTGTGAGGCTCAGTGTCTCCTGGGGCTTCTCCAAATCCTGCATGTC
>NW_019474700.1:0-1620 GCF_002814215.2 Seriola lalandi dorsalis | reverse complement strand
AAAAAAAAAAAAAAATCTGTTTTTACATCTGTACAAAATGTAGTAAGTTCTTTAAAATTAAAGCTTAGTTATTTTCTCTCCTGAGAGTATCAAGTCACAGACTCTTGTGTTTGTTAACTCGACAAAACACTTGATGACTCAGACTCAGTTGACACGGATGAGATCGGCCCTCGTTTTTTAGTCATAAGAGTCACTTTCTGACTGGATCTGCTGCTGGCTGTCAGTGCACTCCTGGCTGTTTTCTTAAACTTAACTCCCAGGAAGGCATACAGGATGGGGTTTAGGCAGCAGTGAAAATAGGCCAGCGCCTCAGTGATAGCAATCCACTTCTCCACCGCTTGTTGCAATTGACAAGAGGAAGGGACCACGTTCAGCATTATGAGAGTGTCCAAAAAGAGGCCGATACAGTAGGGCAGCCAGCAGGAGAAAAAACACAGGATGAGGATGACCGTGGTCTTCAGCGCTTTCTTCTTCAGCGCCTGACCCTTGGCGCCTTGCGACAGCTTGGCGATGATGATGCAGTAGCAGATGAGGATGACCAGGCCGGGCAGTATGAAGCCTACCAGGATGTGCTGGAAGCGGAAAACCACTGTCCATATGAGACTGGTTTTCTGTGGATAGATGCGCTGGCAGATGGTCCTGGACTCTGTAGTCTCCATGCTTTCATCTAGGAAGAGCATGTTTGAAGACCCTCGTTTTTGCTCCCTGGCAAACACCATGTCAGGTACAGTCAGTATGACTGCAGGCAGCCACACACCCACATAGATCACTTTGCTCGCAAGCAGCTTCCTTGTGGCATTGCTGTTAGTGGCCCGCACGACTGCCAAGTACCTGTCTAGACTGATGAAGGCCAGGATCAACACGCTGCTGTACAGGTTGACTGTGTAGATCATGTGCACAGACACACAGAGGAAACTTCCGAAGTACCAGGTTTTGGCCGCATCCACGGCCCAGAAGGGCAGCGTGAGGACAAACAGGAGGTCAGCCACAGAGAGATGGAGCCGGTACTTGTCTGTCATAGTTTTGACCTTTTTCTGGTAGCCCATGACAACAACGACTAATCCATTGCCAATGATTCCCAGAATAAATATTATTCCGTAAACTGTAGGTAGGAAGATCTTGTTGAATTCGCTGCTCAGAGCAGTGTCACATACCTCCTGCAAATCCATATCGAAGTCTCCAGACTCCTCTGAGATGTTGTCTGTATTGTTCTCAAACATGTTGAAGTTCAGGTCAAATTCATACTGAAAGGAGAAGAAATTAGAGCAAAGTTAGAAAACTCTTCGGCTCTAGGTAGTTGTTCACTTTACTTGACATAAAAAAAGAAAAAAAAAAGTTCGGGGTTGTCAAAAGTTTGATTTATTTCCACTAATTTTTACAATTGGAGACATTTATTTAAAAGTAGACACTAAGTAAGATTATGGTGAATTAAAACACGGGTGAACGATGATAAACTATATCTACATGAATTACAATTAAACAGCCTCACGCAAAAACACACAGAAATGTCAGATAATAGCTTAGAAAAGTAACAAGAAAGAAAGACTCACCTGCATGTTGACCACTCTTTGAAAAAGCAACGCTATGACCAGTGTGCGTCTGTGTGTGTGCGTGTGTGTG
>NW_019474699.1:0-1620 GCF_002814215.2 Seriola lalandi dorsalis | reverse complement strand
CGCACACACACACACACACACACACACACACACACACACACACACACACACACACACACACAGATACACACACGTGTAGATTTGGTAATCGACCCCTCTCTGTACACTCTGTCTCGCAGTAAGAAGAGGACGTCTCTGTTCAGGAAGATCACCAAGCAGGCGTCTCTGCTCCACACCAGCCGCAGTCTGTCTTCTCTGAACCGCTCCCTGTCCTCCGGGGAGAGTGGCCCCGGCTCACCGACACACAACCTGTCGCCACGGAGCCCGACACAGGGCTATAGGTCCACACCAGACTCCGCCCACTCAGGTGAGGGACACAGGCAGACACTCAATCCCTAAATGTCATCATCATTTATATGGATGTTATATGGTTGTGTTTAATGTAACCTCTCAGTTCGACTCTGCTGCATCACTTCACTCTCTCTCTGCCCCTCAGTTGGTGGAAACTCATCCCAGAGCAGCTCCCCCAGCTCCAGCGTCCCAAACTCCCCAGCGAGCTCTGGCCACATCCGGCCCAGCTCTCTGCACGGCCTCGCCCCGAAGCTGCAGCGCCAGTACCGCTCCCCCCGACGCAAGTCTGCCGGCAACATCCCCCTCTCCCCTCTGGCACGCACGCCTTCCCCCACCCCTCAGAGCAGCTCCCCGCAGCGTTCTCCCTCCCCTCTGCCCAGCCACGCCCTGGGGCAGTCCGCCGTGGGCCAGTCGTTCCCCGTGAAGCTCCACTCCTCCCCTCCCCTAGTGAGGCAAATATCCAGACCCAAGAGCGCCGAGCCCCCACGCTCTCCACTCCTCAAGAGGGTGCAGTCGGCTGAGAAGCTGGCCGCCTCCCTCTCTAACTCGCCCTCGTCTCCCTCCGGGGTGGCTGCGGCGGGGGAGAAGAAGCTGGCGGTGGGAGCGGCTGTAGGGAGCCGTAAACACAGTCTGGACATCTCACACTCAGAGTTTAAAAAGGAGATTCTGCAGCGGGAGCCGAGTCTGCAGAGCCTCCAGGTATGAGTTCATCACACTCACACAGACTTCAGCACCTAAATCTGACATGTGTTTTTAGGGTGAGGACAGGGCTGTTCAGATACAGATGGGAAGGAGAATGTGGAGCTTTAAAAATAATAATGACAATAACAACCAAATAAATTCTGATCAAACTGAACAACCTTTGGTGGAAAAACCAAAAACATAAATCCACAACTACTCAAAGTCCTTTGGGTTTTTTTTTGGCACATATCAGATGTCAGGCCTCTTTCAGACATGAGCCTCATTCCAGATCCTGAATGTACTGGCAGAACATCTCACATCTCATCGTCTCACATCTAAACAGTCAACTTTATTTCTAGAGCCCATTTAAACACAGTTTGAGCTGAAGTGCTGCACAACAAATAAAAGTAATTAAAATAAGTGTATAAAATGAGTATAACAAGGAAAGCATAGTAAATATAAAGTACGTAAAGTTAAATTTATTTATATAGCACTTTTTGCAAACAATAGTCACAAAGTGCTCTACAGATACAAAAAACAAAACAATTGAGATCTCTACAAAAACATAGAAAACACACAAGATAGGTCATTAAAGTGCTTTACGGAGCCATAAACCATTAAAATTAAAGACAAACCACAGGGGATACA
>NW_019474698.1:0-1620 GCF_002814215.2 Seriola lalandi dorsalis | reverse complement strand
GTGTGTGTGTGGCACCCTCTCTTATCCTACCATTAAAATGTAGTGCCAGTGAAAGAAAATAAAGAATCCCAATTGCATGGACAGGCTCCTCATTCACAGAGACCAGGAGCCCAGCCGGCCCATTTGGAATTGAGAGAAAATAAAACAAACATATACCTTTCATTTGGACTACTAACAACATGTAATCTTGTTTCAAGCCCCAATGTGGAGAGAAAGACAAGAAGCCTTACAGTGGACGAGGTGAAAAGCAGTCGAGATAGAACGCCAGAGTACTGCACTAACGCTAATAGTGGGCGGTGTTGTGGAGGGATTTATGCCAAAAAACAGAGGTCAGAAGGTGGACATTATCGGCCATTTTGGTGAGGCAGTTTTTGCTGCCCCAAAATGAAGGGGGAAGCCAAAATAATGTGCAGCCTTTAGTGTCACCTTGAAGCTGAGATTACACCCTCTTGCTGCCTGAGGACACAGGCGCAGTATGGAGATCCTTTAGTCACACTTGCTGGGTGAGGCCTACGGCATTTACATATAAGCTGTAGGGGTTGGCCTGTATTAACATACCTTGGCTGCGCCAGTGCTAAACAGTCACTATGGGTGGCTCATCAAAATGGAAATTATTACCTAAAGGAAACTGACAGGGATAATGGCAGGGGTGTCTAATAATAGCAAGCAGTGAATTGAAGGGATTTCAGAGTGTATCACTTTTTTTTTTTGCATTGTTTTACAGGTAGACGAAAAGCAGCCAAATGATAATGCAAGTATGTCCCCTCACTGTGGTGATCCCTTCAGTGAATAATATCAGTCGGATTGGGAAAGGGAGTGTATTCATGTATTTGCATTAGAACAAGAGGTAATGAAACTTTGGTTTTGTATGAAAAATAAGCGTAATTCTGATACAAGATAATTTTTCTTTTGACGGGTGGCTATTAACTTCAGGACTCCTTGAGACAAACATCTAATAGAGATGGCAGGATTTTGCTTTGGCCAGTGAGAACATAAGGTGTAATCTAGCTTTCTTTCCCAACGTTACACACAAATGCATAGCAGGACATGCAAGCACATTCAAAATCAGGCAGATACCATTGTAGAAGGCCAAACAGGCACATGCGTACATAACAGCGCAGTCTTTCTGCATCAGTGTTATTCATAGGACTCAGAATTAGATATAAAGGCCGAATGTAGATATTGTCAGGTTTTCATTATGTTCTGTTTCTTTCAGTTGGATTGCGCCATACTTTGTGGACACGATTTTATGGAGTGCAGCAGCGACAAGACTGAGTACTGATTTTTGCAAACTCTGCACTTATGAGTACAGATAGAAAGTCTTAACAGCCAATTGGTGCATTGTTGGAGTTGGGAAGCAAATTTGCATCGGGAATAAGTGCGAGATCAGAAGGGATGATTATATATATTTGAGTAATGACTTGCCTTGGTGAAATTTTTGCCGTGGTGCAAAGAAAATGGCATGGATGTGGTAGACTGGGCCAAAAATAAATGAACTATATTCTACATCTTCTCAAAGGAAAAGTTGGCTCGCACTGAATATTTTCGAGGGGGTTTGTCTTGCTAATATTTTGGGGCTTAGTGTGGCTCATAGAAACAAGCAAAAAGGCTCAGCAAAAA
>NW_019474697.1:0-1620 GCF_002814215.2 Seriola lalandi dorsalis | reverse complement strand
GCAGCAGAGTACTATGAGTAAGTGTTTTCAAATAGTCATTTATCAGATAGTAATTTCTGTTGCTTCCATGCAACTTTCTGGCAATGATGTTATTAAGACATGACAGCTGAATCTAAACTGAGATCATTCAAAAGTCAAAAGTCAATCCATCCAGTAAATGTCACAATGCAGTGATCTTGCTCAGTGTTACATGGATAGATGCTATACTGATTAAAACTAATCATGATTGCAGAGAGATCAAAGTAAACGTAGCCACTGTCTTTGTAAGACGATCTTTGGACATTTTGTTCATTGCCTGTTCGTGGATGTTTGTTTCATTTTGGCAGCTGTGACTGACACAATGTAGCTGAGTTATTATTGTATACAGTTGACACCCAACAACAGCATCACATGGAGGTGATGCTGTCTTGTATTGTGGATGTTGTATGGGCTATAGTAGTACAGTATATATACATACCCATGGAACCACTGTCCACGTGAAGAGCTTGCCCAGTCACTGAAACGTGAGCAGAGGACTCCGAAATTATCCAGCCACAAATGTTTGCACTACAAAAGGTGTATACATAAGACGTTCAAATATCCTCTTTGAAGTGCACGAAAAAAGCTCCGTCTGTTTATACTTCAAAGACAGCCAGTTCTTCCCCAGCTTCTGTGAAGACTGACTGTGCAGCCCAGAGGAAGTCTGTGAAATGACTTGGACAATACAAGGGACACATGCTAAGCATGACGCACTGAATACATTTAGCATGCAACTTGGCCAATAGTCGAGCTCGCTAAAGTTCCACTTCCATTCTGCTGGGCTGCAGTGGCTCGTACAGTATGTTTATTTAATCAGTATCCAGGGATACCTTTTAACTCCCAGGAACCCCTCAAACTTGATAAATTCTAAGTAACAAATGCTTTAATTTAATATGAGAAGGTCCGTCACATGAATTACTACAGACTTTCAAAAAAGTAATGCAACATCGTTCAAAGAGTTGACATGATCAGTGAAAACAGCACATTTTCCAGGTGGACTATTAGGCTACACTTAATAAATCATAGGAAAAAGTCAATAGATGTGCATAGACAGACACACAATAGGATACTTCAAGACAGCTCTTGCATGGGGTTAGGCTCTGCAGGGGACAATAAATCCTCCTTACAGCTAGCTTTGAGTGCAGGAGCAATGCCAAGGCACAGCATGAGTGCGGCCAACTGAGTCAACAATTCTCTTGCTTGACCTCTTACGCCCGTTTTACATCCACAAACCCTCAAGGTCCTTCAACTACCATGACCGTAGTATGCAGCAAAATTCAACAGTAAGACAAAATCTATACGTATGTAAACTTATAATTCTTTCAGTCTTACGTAGGTTTACACCTGAGATGGTTTGCTTTGCTAGTTAGTGGAGTCTGGGCTCACCAACCAGTATATAGCCTACTGTATTATTATTAAGCTTATATTCTAGCTAAGGAGTCTCACTGAGGATTTACACTTTGCATCACCAGCTGTACCTGCCCTTACTGTTCACAAAACACCACTCATATCGCCCAGCAACATGTAACTTTTTTTTTTTTTTTACAAAAACTTGAGGTTTTAAGGCCCTTACAGTCGTAGCGTTAACTGTTCACTTAGCTT
>NW_019474696.1:0-1621 GCF_002814215.2 Seriola lalandi dorsalis | reverse complement strand
TTAGTGATTGAGGTTCTCACAAGAAAGAAAGATAATAAAAAATCAAAAAACAACCAAAAAAAAAAAAAAACTGTGCTGTTCATTTTAGTCCTTGTTATTGTGTCATTTCTCAATGAAGATGAGGTTTTAGGGAGGCGAGAGCAGGACTACAGCCATGGTCCGACACTACACGGATCATTCACTTGCGGATATATTATGAGAATATATTGCAGCTTCAGTCTGAAATTTGTCTTACAATGTTATATATGCTATGAATGACTACAATTCTTTCAAGGCGTTCAGAGCAAAAGTGTGCGAGAGTGTGTTTTGTATTGTCGGAGTGTGGCAACATCTGAAGAATTCAGAGTTCAAATATTTCAGAAAAAGTGGGCAAACAGAAGCAGGATCACACGAGGGATTCATGTTTTAATGCTGCCAACTTGTTTTTATAATTTCAGCTGTTGGTCAAGAATATTTTGCTGTGGAGGATGTTACAGTGCTGTACAGCCATTGACTCTACATTTGTAGTTCAATTCTATTTTGGCTAATTAATGAAACAGAGCACTACGGTTAATAACATTAAACAAAAGAATATCGCTTTGACAAATCTAAATAAGGCTCAGTCCAAATTCATGTTTTGATTTAAAAAAATCTTTTTGTAGGTTATTTCTTTATTATTGTGGACTACAAAAAGAGACATTTTGTAGCTTTAACTCTCAACTGTACCATTTTACTGTACTCAGCTGGAAACGAGCCATGAGTTTAACATGCAAACACAGATTTTGTTCTCGTCATAGTGTACCAAGAAAAATTACTGTACGTCCCTGGAAAATGACTTAACTACATTACTTTCTAATAGGTTTTTTACCTTTTCTTAACGATAAACACCTTGTTGTACAATAACTACTTTCTAATATTGTCTGATATAAAGTTCTAACCATTAAGCACTTGATTGAGCACATACATAGTGACTAATTTCAACCTCTTTAATATCAGCCTAGTCCATGTTCTTCCATCATCAGTTATAATACACATATCCTGCAACATATCCACACACTTGAGGAAGTAGTAGCCTTGTCCACAATTGAATTGTAAACTCTTCACCTGCTGCAGTTACACAAAACAGAACAAGCCAACCACAATGTGTTCAATTGAGATATACATGTACTGGCAACAAGACTGTGCATCTCTGCATCCATCAAATCACACATACATTATGCCCCACAATGGCACATAATCAAATCACTTTCCTATTGTTTCATAAAAAAACCAAACAAACATGCTCATATAGATGGTCTACTGTAAACAGAGAGATTCTCTGACCAATCTCATAATCTGGTTTTAAAACCCACATATCCATCGCAAGGAACAACTGTACAGAATAAATAGCAAAACTCATAACTAATTTAATAGACTGATGATACACCAGCAGAATAGATAAGTAGACAATGCAGCAAAAACAGTATTTCAAGCTGAGAAAAAATGGGGTTTAATCATCAATGCGAGAACAATCACTGCCTCTTCCTTCTAGCACTCCTGATGTCAAATCTCCCCTGCTGCAATTTGTACGTAAGGCATGACATGCCAATTACTCACTGTCACATCTCAAGTGAATGCTAAACTAAAAATTATGCCAACCTCA
>NW_019474695.1:0-1621 GCF_002814215.2 Seriola lalandi dorsalis | reverse complement strand
TTATGTGAGATAACTATTCAACTGTCAAATATGACACAACCAATTAGCAAAAACCTGCATGTATCAATGCGTGTATATAAGAATTAGGGTTAGCTTTTAGTGACACAGCTCATGCTGTACGAGAGATAATGGGACCAAAACTTTAGGATTGATTGGAAACTGATATGAGGTCACTGTTGTCTCTCAAGTTCAGACAATGATCCCAGTTCAGTCTGGCATAAGATGAAAGTCATCCCCCCTAGTATTTATCAGATTAGCACAACTACAGTCAACGTCTGTTCTTCCCAGATGTCTAAAAATGTCAGCATTTGATTTAACCATCCTCAGGACCAGTGAACTGTAGTGGTGCGTGTGTCTGAGCAGGACCGACCCAGGTGATGACCTCTACGGAGCTTTGGCCAGAAGCTGTCGTCCCTCCTTCTTCCAGGCTGAACCTCAGGGTGGGCATAGTCTGGGCAGTGTGGGGGGTGGCATTGACGAATATCACCTTCTCATCAGATCCCACCATCCCACAGCTTTTTGCTACATTCACTGCTGTTAAAATGTTGTCACCTGTGTGAAGGAGGACAAAACAAGATTATAATATTTGGAATAGAGGAAACTAGAGAAAATATGCAACTTTATGCCTTCGAACTGCAGTGTTATACTAATGCAAAATATCCCTTACCAGTGACCATGACGCTGCGAAGGTGTGCCATTCTCAGGATGTTAATAACCTTGGGACTCTCTGGCTTCACCAAGTTCTTCATCATCAGCAAACCCAGGAAGTGCATGTCTTTCTCCACTTCCTGTCTGTTGACAGACACACAGCTGCATGAACACACACATCTTTGTATCTTAAAAAAGAAGAGCCTGTGAAGTGTCTTTGGTGTCATGAAGAAGTCAGACATGCAGACTGGGTTCTCACCGTTCTATGGTCCTAAAGTCAGTGTTCCTGTCTATGGGTTTATAGGCAAGTGCAAGAACCCTGAGGCCTTCACTCGAGAAGCTGCGCAGTTTGCTGGGGAACTGTGACGGCACTGTAAAACAGAAAACACCCTGTTTTTTTGTTTTTTTTTAATGTAATGAAGACACAACGCAAATTCACGAATGTTTTATTCCCAGTCTGTAAAAATTCTTCAAGCTTTAGTTTTTTTATTAATAATAACTTTCTGACCCGTTTCTGCTCGGCAGAGGCTAGCCACCATCTCAGGGGATCCTTTGATAAAAGCCAGAGCTGAGTGACCCCCCTGGGCCACTGTGACCACACTCATCCTCTGCAGGGCCGAGGAGAAGGGAAACCTCTGAACAATGGCCACCGCCTCGCTTGTGGACTGACATGAAAATGAAAGAGAAGAATAAGAGTTAATAACTGAAAAACTGCAGGGCAATATATATATATTTTTTATGGCTCATGAGTTTTAAGATTTTCTAGCATTTTTTTATAGCAGGGACAGTTAACAAAGCAGACATTACAGTTTACAGGTTGCACTGGATGAACTAAAGATATGTTGACTTTTCCTGCCACTTCTTCTTTCCTCAACAGAAAAAGACACAAGCACACAGGTGGCCCTGGAAATATCCTGATGTTATACTAATTGTCAAAAATATAACACTAAGGTTAAAAATCAAAGATCAATAT
>NW_019474694.1:0-1621 GCF_002814215.2 Seriola lalandi dorsalis | reverse complement strand
ACACGAGACAATCGCTAATGATAAAAAATTATAGGCATTCATTTTGAAAAATGTAACCGTTAAAGAGTGGCCCATTGTCCATGATTGTTACTGTAAAAATCAAATCAGTAAAACAGTGGTATGTGATCAGTAAGAGCAAAACAAAGACAAATATCAAGAGGAAAAGTCAAGGAATCAGCAAAGTCAGTAAGATTTATCCCCTGGGAGCCATGAATGTCCGTACAATAGTTCAAGGTAATCCATTTAATAGTTGTTGAAATCAAGCCGACTTAATTTTAATAAACTTATATCCACCATTAGAGCCAGCTGTGTTGTTTTTGACCAAACGTTCAACAATTTGTGCTAAACAAAGAAAGTCAAAAATACTCGCCAAAATGAATGTCCAGTACCAAACAGTTTGGGACAAATAAACATAGGTTACAGCACTAGGATGAGCCTTACCAAACAAACTCATACAGAAAACATAAACATGAAAAGATGTCAACTATTGCTGTGACCTCAAAATACCTTTGATTCCATTTCAGGTCTAGTCGCAGGTCTCAGTTGCCATTCATGCATTTTGCCATTGTTCTAACAGGCAGGGCAGACACATGGACAGAAAGACAGATGGACAGACAGATGGACAGACAGACAGGGAGTGGTGCCCCTGCAATCCCACAGTGGCATAAACGATGAGCTGTCAAAGCCCAAGGGTAAATTGCTGTGGAGTAAATATATGCTCCAGCATGGTGTAGGCCACGCCAGGTCATTGTGGTGGGTGTATTGTGTGTATGGAGGAAGCCACAGTGGTACAGCAAGTCTGTGTGTGTGAGTTTGTATATGTGTAAAGATGTGTGGCGTGCCAGTGGAAAGTGAGACGAATCCACATCTGTTAATAGTCTGAGCTCCACTTTGAAACATTTTCAATGTGTTTGTTGTTCTGGAAGTGTCAGATAAACACAGGATTTGAAGAGTTTTCTTCATGGACTTTGGTTTTCATAGTGTCTTGTCTGTGGTGAGCTCCACTCCTCAGCAAGCCAGGAGACCAGGGTAGAGAACAGGAAAGGCCACCTTTGCCCTTTTGCGGCACCAAATAAGTGACGGCCCTTCTTGGTGTCCCACAGTAACCACATCTAGAGGAGTCCTCCTCAAACCTCCACCCTCTGCTTTGCCGGATTAGATCTCCTGACCATCCCACCCAGTGACTGAACACTGAGGCCTGGGTCGCTGGCGAAGGCGAGGTGGTTGTCTGAATGAGACCGCAGGCCAACTTGGCTGACTGCTCCAGCCTCCTCGGTAGACCTTCACTAAGGCTTCATTACAGACTTGGGAGCCAAGGGCTGGACCACACTGTGTGCATGTGGATGTGTGTTTATGTGTGTGTTTGTGTGTCTGTGGCCTTTTTTGCGTACATTTAACTGTTTGCTTATGTGCGTATGTGTGTTTACTGGTGTGTGTCTTAATTTGTCTTATGCACATGCATCTGTGCCTTCACATTACGTGTTTAATGTGAACATGTGTGTCTCTGTATATGGTTTGTGCACGCTCCCCACACTTAAAGGCAAATTAGGAAAGAAAAAAAAGAAAGTCCAAAGACTGTTGAGTCGCCACAACTAAGAGACTTCACCCTTGTTCAGTCAGA
>NW_019474693.1:0-1621 GCF_002814215.2 Seriola lalandi dorsalis | reverse complement strand
AAACAAAGGTAATTGAGCTAATTGTGTTAGTTTAGTGAGATGCAATTTGAAATCATCCAGTTTACAACATTACAAATATGAGGTCAGGTACGTCGACAATATTTAATATTAGCTGCTTCTTTTACTCTTCAATCTAAACAGGTCGTACATTATATACAAGCTAATGTTCGCTATGTCAGTTGGAACAGTTGTTCCTGGCAGTTTGTATTTAGTGACAACTACTCTCAATGTGAGAACTAGCTTCATGGTGCAACGCATTTTTATTTAGTGCTGCTACAATCTCCACCTATATTATGACCCGTCTTATATTTGATCTATTTGGTGCAAGAAAATGGCAGAAATGCAGCTTCCTCAGCTACTCAACTGTTTTGTAACCTGCAGTGTGAGTGAGCAAGAATGAGACTCACCTACTGACGGCGCCCTCCTGTGATGAAGGGGACACTCCAGGGTGCCCTGTTGAGTTCGGCCAAACATGGCGGAGTAAACGGCGATCTGCATACCCCGCTTGCAGTTCAGCCTCATCCTCTCCTCCTCGCAAACCACCTTACTCTTATACTCGTCTGGAGACACGGAAAGAGAGGATACAAGATGTTACAAACCAGCAAAAAAGCACAAAAGGAAAATAAGATAATTGAAGCAATTTTGAATTTATGAATATTCCATTAAAATATCAGCTTTCTACATGATTTGATTCCTAAAATGCTATAACAGAAAAAAAAACTGTCTTGCCTTGACCACAAAACAAAACATTAAGTAAACTGTTGGTTGTCTTTACATCAGAAATGACATTTTCAGATGAAAAGGAATGATTTCTTTTTGATTTCTTTTGATTTTTAATTTTTTCCCACAATGTTTATTTTATCAAACCTCTGTAGAGCAGCTTGTAATAAGCACAGAAGACAGGACCCTAGCTTAATTCAGTGTAAACAGGCAGAAACAGAGGTAGAGTTGCTCACTGGACATGTAGAGCCATGCAGAGGCATTCCTCACACACATCCAGCCACAGTGACCTGTGACAGCCAGAGCAGCTCCGCTGGCCAACAAATAAAAACACAACAGCAACCACTTCTACAACCGTGTGGGGAGTGGAACAGGAATGCAGAAAGAGGAGAAGGCACAGAAAAGGGGTCGTACTGGTTTGTCATATCTTTTGGTGACGGATTCACTCTTGTTCTCTCTTACTCCCTCCCTTTTCTCCCTCACTTCCTCTGTCCTCCATCCACCTCTCCTTTCAGAGGCAGTGACACCTGCCCGTTGCACCTCACTAACACCCCATGCGGCCTTTCTCTCTTCCCCTGAGAAGTCATTGCTTAAGTGACAGTGAACAAAGAGCTGTTGATTGGCCCCGGGGTCCGGTGGAGAAAGAAAAAGTGGGGAGGGCAGGGGGATCAGTGGATTAATGCCCACTTCTGGTCACTCTAGTGTGAACTGTTGCACAGCTCAGTGCGGCTCGGCTCAGCACAGCACTGAGCCATGAATGGAGACTAGAATCTGGGTGGGATTACTGCACTGTTGTGGCTCCCCTCTGGAGTGATACTCTTAGCTTCCTGGCTCACAGGGAGAGCCAAGGAGAGGGATAAAGGAGGAGGCACGCAATACATTTTTTTTTCTTTTAAATTGA
>NW_019474692.1:0-1621 GCF_002814215.2 Seriola lalandi dorsalis | reverse complement strand
AGGAAGGGATGCCTTAAATGTGTTTGAAAGCTGGAGTAAGTGAGGAGGTGAACCTCAATATTATTTTGTCAAGCTACTCTTTCATTTACCAAGGCAATACTAGTGCAGAGAGCTCAAAACACGTTTATACATTTACAAATATTCCCAAAAGTAAGCTGTGCAGTGAACTCTTTTTTTCTACTGTTGGGCAATTAACAGTGAGGGAGGGGAAGTATTCCTCATTTACTCTTCTTCTTTCACACGTGGTTTAATGCAACAAACGTAATAGTGAGACAGTAGAAATATGGATATTGACATACAATGCCGTCTTCCACACTGAAGCCCAACTGAAACTTGGGATCTGGCCTCCTGATAATCGCCATGGTGACCGGAGGACAGTGGACGATACTCAGCTTCACATACTTTTGGCTTTTCAGGTCCTGAGATGGAAGAGAAATGTAAACGAGAGCAAGTTAAGGGGATTGGTCCGAGGTGACAGCAGTATTTTTCTCTGTTCGGACACATCTGATGGTTTCATAACACCAACGATTACATACTTCCCAACACTAATTACAGGGCTATTGTGTTGATTGCATTATACTTTATACTATGTTCATCATACTGCTCCCACTACAGGTAAATGTTTCAAAACCTGTTCTACCTTGGCAGGAGGAAACCTATTCACTTTAAATGGGAAATATCAAATCTCAGCACCAAAAACTTGCAACATACATCATCAGTGAATAAATACTCTTGTTGTCCTTCAGAAACCCAACTGTGTGAAGTCACTGGTGCTGCAACGAATGTTTATTTTGTATTTTGTTGATAATTTTATGATAATTATCTAGACTGTGAAACATCAAATAAATAGTGAAAAAATGCTTTTCACAAAGATGAACGTGACCTCGAATGTCTCGTTAAGTTCAATCAGTAGTTCCAAGCCCAAAAATGTCCACGTTTACATTATTTAAACAATGAAGTAACAAAATGCCTGATTATTATTTTTCTGTTGTTCAACTAATTGTTTATTAGATTGATTGTTTCTGGTCTGGATTCCACTATCAAATCCATCCACTCTCACGCTGCATGGAAACACAGTGCCATCTAGTGCGCTCTCAGGACAGTGCACTTATGTAAAGTGAAAACAGTTTAGGCAATTTATTTGAAGCTTCACTGAGAAATTCGGCCATTTGCATCATAAAACCAAAGCAACACAACTTTTATTATTACTCTTAGTAGCGTTTCTATCATCGCAGTGACTGAGTCTGTGCTGAGCCTTCCCTTCTTACCCGGATGATATTCTGGCAGGTGGTGATGGGAAGACCCACCAGGCTGGTGCCGTTCACAGACATGATGCGGTCACCGATGCTGAGCTCGCCGCAGCGCTCAGCTGGACCTCCGTGAAGGAGGTTGGCCACCACCACAGTGGGCAGGATAGAGCCCCACCCTGACTCCACCACTGCCAGCCCCAGGATCTCTCCAGGAGCCTTTGTGATGACTACCTGAACCACAAACACACAAAAATCTGGTTTACCAATGATTTCTCCACAATTATCTATCACAGGAAAGCATGTACACGAAGTAATGCAGTAACTGGAACAGACAAACAACAATGAACACATCCGTATTATTAAAAATAATC
>NW_019474691.1:0-1622 GCF_002814215.2 Seriola lalandi dorsalis | reverse complement strand
TATGACCAGTGTCCTCATCTTCTGATGGCCACTTCCAGCAGGACAACACACCATGTCACGAAGCTCAAATCATTGCACACATTTCTTGAACATGACAATGACATGATAACTGTACTCAAATGGCCTCCATAGTCACCAGTTCGCAATCCAATGAATCACCTTTGGGATGTGGTAGAACTGGAGAATCACATCATGGATGTGCAGCCATCAAATCTGCAGCAGCTGCCTGATGCTATCATGTCAATATGGACCAAAACCTCTGAGGAATCTTTCCAGCACCTTGTTGAATCTATGCCACAAAGAATTAAAGCAGTTTTGGGTCAGACCCAAGGTGTACCTAATAAAGTGGCCGGTGAGTGTAAATTGTCTGACCAACTGGTGTTTATTACGCTGATTATGGTTTATAGCTGAAACATGTTTGTGGTTTGCCACATATTAAACCATAAGACTATTTAACTGAGTGCCCTAATTTTTTTCATGAAGTTAATTTTGGTTTTTCATTATTTATTTAAGTCACTCACATTAATAAACCAGAAAGAATTTTCACATTCTCTAAAATGTATTGATTGTTTTGCAGTGATTGTGTGGGTAAAGGTTTTTCGGTCGGTGACTGTGACCACTGTGCTCAAACTGCCTCAGGTCCCAGAGCTTTTTTGGAGGCTTGTGGTGATCTCTTCACCTTTTATCCAGGTTCTCTGGTTTATGATGAAAAAAACTGCAAATCTAATGATATTTCAGTCATAGTTACAATTTGCATGTCAGCAAATGTTGCAATACCAACACACTAAACTCACAATAGTGAGTTAAGCTTGTTCATCTATTATAATCTTACAGAGAGCTAACATCACCTTTTTATATCAGAACTTTGCAGGTATAAGGTATTGTGAGTATTTCCCACAGATGTCCAACCTCTGAAGCCCTGATGTATAAAAACAACTCATCTCTGAATAGAGATGAGTTTGATAATTTTGGAATCTTTTATTGCAGAGTAAAAATGCTGTTTCTTCCCTGTCCTCTCTGAATATGGATTAACTAAAGGTGTGAATATGATATTTATCTGGTATACTTTTCTCCTACATGTCTCTACTGTTGTTTACAGAGAAAATGCATTTAGTCACACAGCCACTTACACCCACAGACCCATGCCATCTTCTTTAAAGGTGACAAAAGGGATAACCAATTGTTTTTCTGTTTATCAGAGGTGACATGACCAGTGGCGCAAGGGGGCGAGGAGGCCCTGTGTTGCCATAGCTAAATATACATCCCTGACAGCTCCATAATAGGTTCCAGGAAGTTCAGTCGAAAATAAAAACAAAGCAACATTTCTAGCTGATTGGCTTTGAAAGGCCGTTTTTCCTTGCTGAATGGGAAAAATGTGGACTTCAGCATTCCATGGCTGTGATGCCAGTCGGATTGGATAGGCGCAGCCTTGCGTGTGCAGAACGAGCTTGGTGACTGGGAGACACATTGCACTGCAGAAACCAACTTTATGGGAAAGAATTTGTCTACATCTTTGAAAGAGCTAACAGCATAGAAAAATAACAGGAATATTTAGAACTTTGCACATCTGTCAGCCTTATGTTGTACATGATTTTGAATTTTGCAAGTGAGATAGATAGATA
>NW_019474690.1:0-1622 GCF_002814215.2 Seriola lalandi dorsalis | reverse complement strand
AAGGAATGGATTCAGAATTCCTTTAATAGTCATTTCTGTGCATTTACATTACATATGCTTTAAAAACACCAGACAAGCAAAATAAAGTGCAACATTCAATAAATAGTAACTGGAATAAATATGGTTGGTAAGAAGGTAATGCACAATAAAATAGGTGTAGGCCTAAAATGTAGAACTTCATGACACTTCATGTCATCATGAGCAGCATCTTAAAGTTCAATCGTCCTCTCATCAGCTTAATTTCTGCAGCCGATCAAACACATACATCTGGTCCTGCTGAAGTCCTTGAATGCAATCAGGCTCCCCTCAGTCTTGGAATGTGTCAATAAGGATAAAGCACAGGTTCAATTTGTAAAGAATAAAAATAAATCTGGTGGTGCCAGGCAGGCTGGCAGTGGGCACGAGAGGTTGAGGCGAATTCCTGTGCCCGACCAAGGCAAACAGAGCGCGGGTCAAAAGGCAGCGCAGAGCTGCATGTCCCGGCGAAGCGTCTAAAGTTAGACAAGGACCTCCACTTTAGATCACCGTGATAACACTCTACACAAACACACTGGAAATAGAAAAATGTGGCTCCGGGAGTGAATCTGCGCACACATACACACACATACACACACAGACTTTCACAATCACATCCTGATGAAACTGTTGTGATTCTCATGTTTTGCCACCTATGGATAAAAAAAACCCCTCCTGAGGTGAAGGAGAGGCCAGAGGCACATAGCTGAGGTTAATGTTTTTATTAAATATATCACCTTTTTTTTCTTACATTACATCTCAATTACAAAAAGTGTACATACACACGAGTGAGCAGTTAGTCACTTTGGAATACACTCACATTAATAATATTTCTCTCTCCAACAGCAGCATGTAGATAGAGCAGAGCGCGTCGCGGGTCGCCGCCGGACTCGCTCTTTGTGGTCATGTGTTCTTGGTCAGAGAGAACGGCAACTTGTAAAGTCAAACAGCAAGTCTTTTCTTTGACAGATACATCAACACGACTGACAGCAGACACATAAATATTGGAGGTAGGTAAATGTAGAAATACCCGTCTGAGAGGCAGCGCAGGGAGGCACCTCCTGTCATGCTATCTGCAGCCCCATGGAACCATGGGAAATGTTTTCTGAGACTGTATTAAGGATTTCCCGACTGAGAGTTTTGCGTTCACTGACAAGATTTGATCATGTGTGACATCAGAAAATAAAAAGACAACAATAAAACAAACAAACAAACAAAAAAAGGACATAATAATGGCAACGATGTGAAAATGAATCATAAAAACAACATTTAGAAATTCTTCTAAATGACATTTGGTCACTCAGTGCTTTTTGTTCTTGCTTGGTTTGTCCCAAACCAAACCTCCAGACAACTCCTTAAGGGTAGAGCGAGCTCAACTCAGCAGTGGAGTTACTCAGGGCCAAGATACATATATACACTTTATACACTCACAAAAATAATAATAATATAATAATAACAATAAGGCAAAAAAATTATATAAATACTCATGAAATAATTACAAATAAAAAGTAGTAGAATTGAAATAAATAAGGCTGAAGAGTAGAAGTAAATGCATCAATATTAAAAAAATCTCCTTTTTTCAGAAAAACAAAAATAGATTTTTTTTT
>NW_019474689.1:0-1622 GCF_002814215.2 Seriola lalandi dorsalis | reverse complement strand
AAAAATAAAAGTCTCATGACTTCCTAAGAAGGTTTGATCTATTTCTGATTAATTATCACTGGGGGAAAAGTTTCTACAGAGACATCAGAGCTGACTGTTCTACACAGGAGGATGACCATGGACTCTGACTGAAAGCTCAGGAGCTGGGTTGTTAGCTGCTCCTCACTTCTCTGAAAACGTTGAATTTCCAAGCAAATATTTTAATAAACTGACCACAGATTAAAAATATAAAGTGTTTCTGTCAGATCTGAAAACTGAATCAAAAACCTCCAGTGACGTTAAACCAGCGGCAGGTCGGACGTGACGTCAGCAGCGGTGGTTAAAGCTGAACACCTGGACTGAGGTGGGAACACGTCTGAGGTGCATCTGTGGACAGGAAGCTGTCGGTGTCCACTTCCTGTTAGGGTTGGAGGAACCAGAGGAACTAACCTCAGGGTCCAATCAGCTTTCAGATGTCAAATGTTAGAGCGGCTACATGCTAACAGCTAACGGTCAGCTGACTCCTCCCTGTCTGTCTCCACAGCGTTGCCTCGGCGATGCACTCGGAGACGCCCGACCGCTACGAACGCCTCACCTCCGTCTCCAGCTCCATCGACTTCGACCAGAGAGACAACGTAAGGACACCTTCACCCCTGCTCCTCCTCTTCCTCACTGTCTTCTTCAGAGGTTTTAGGGCTGTGAGGCGGTCCCGGGGGGGGTGAGCGACAGGTGAAGGGGGGTGTACAGTGAGAGCTGAGAGGGACAGGTGTGTACAGGTGTGTGTGTCAGATCTGGACTTCCTGCAGTGAGAGTGGAGCTCAGCCGGTTTCTGTGTCTGTTAATCTGTTGATGATAATCCAGATTAACACCGAGCGGCTCAGAGGAGGTCAACCTGAGACCACCGGTCCTCATCTGAAGCTCCACCCACTCACCTGAACACACCTGACCACACCCACAGGAAGCAGATTCTTCATGATATAGATAGAAAATCATTTTAGAAATGCAGATTTTTGTCTGAGACATGAAACAGTGACGAACAAGTAAAATCAAAGGATTAGAAATGAAAGAATTAGTGTCATGACATGAAAAACAAGTAAAGACTCAAACTTCACCTCCTGGCTGTTTGTTTTGTGTGTGTGTTTCTACCTGCAGGGCTTCTGCTCGTGGCTCACGGCCATCTTCAGAATAAAGTAAGTCTAAAACACATTAGCCACTCAAAACTTCAAGATGGCTGCCATTTCCAAGATGGCTGCCATTTCTGGCGAGGAAATGTTGTTTTTGCAATAAATTCACCCACAAGTTTCCATATGAGTGATCCAGGTGTAAAATCAAACAATTCAACAACATTTACTACACTGTAAAAAGTTACACCTGTGAAAGTGTTAAGTTTACCTACATTTTACAAATTAAAAGTCCTGCTGAATTAGAGCAATCACACAGAGAGGCCAGAAACCTGGTCAGCATAAACATCATTTTAATTATTTACAATAATTAATTGACATTAAGAAATGAAATGAATTTTGTCAAAAACAGGACACAACTGAAACATCATTGAAATCTGTCCAGTGGGTATCACTGTGTATGTCTGTAAATATGTTTCCTATGCTGGAAATGGCGGCCATCTTGGAAAATGGCAGTTTTTT
>NW_019474688.1:0-1622 GCF_002814215.2 Seriola lalandi dorsalis | reverse complement strand
AATTTTCTGATAATTGATTATTTCACATTTTAATAATTAATAGTCGTCAGATAAAAAGAGACTCTTGAAGATTTCAATTTGAGAAACTCAAACAGACATTTCTCACTGTTTGTTCATTTATTGAGAAAATGATAATCAGATTAATCAATAATGATACTGATCGTTAGTTGCTGCTCTATTTGTAATGACGTCAGTGTTGAATGAAACAGTTCAGAATCAACTGTCTGATCATCATTATAATTATTGACTCAAAGTCACAGTCGACTCTCAGGCTCCGCCTCCGTCTGACCCTAAATATAAACATGTGACTGACGGCTTTCATTATGAAGTCATTTTCCTGCCTGAGGTCAAAGGTCATGCTGAGCCAAAACACACACACACACACAGTTAATGAAACCTTGGGTCAGATTACAGTGATCAGTCTGTGCCCATAACAACACAAGCAGAACCACAGCTAGAACCACATTCCTCTGCAGGACTCTCAAGTCCAGCACAGACCAGATCTTCAGACCGGACCGAACCACCGAGTGACAGTTAAACACTGAGTTCAGTCGGACCACAAGAACACGAGTCACTTCTACAACCCACAGAACCTGGTCATTGACAACTGGAACCTGGTCATTGACATCTAGAACCTCCTCTGTGACAACTAGAACCTCCTCAGTGACTAGAACCTCCTCATTGACAAATAGAACCTCCTCCGTGACAACTAGAACTTCGTCAGTGAGAACTAGAAACCTCCTCTGTGACAACTAGAACCCACTCATTGACAACCAGAACCTCGTCAGTGACTAGAACCTCCTCAGTGACAACTAGAACCTCCTCATTGACAACTAGAACCTCCTCCGTGACAACTAGAACCTCCTCATTGACAACTAGAACCTCGTCAGTGACTAGAACCTCCTCTGTGTCAAATAGAACCTCATCTGTGACAACTAGAACCTCCTCAGTGACGAGAACCTCCTCAGTGACAACTACAACCTCCTCAATAACCCTCTAGAACTTCCTCAATGACAACTACAACCTCTTAAAGGACCCAGAACCTCCTTAATGACCATGAGAACCTCTTCAACTACCACTAGAACTCCGTAATATCTCAAGGGACTACAAGAACCTCTTAACTGACCACTAAACTTCCAAAAGAACCCCTGGAACTAGAACTTTCTAAAGGACCTTTATAACCCCTTGTATGATCTCTACAAGGTTCTCATTTGCCACTAGAACCTCTTCAGTTACCAGTAGAAACTTTTATCTTTTTATTGACCACTTGAGGATCTTAAAGAACCAGTAGAACCTTCTCAAGAACCCGTATGTGACCCGCAGTGCTGAAGGTGAATATTGATTTTAAAATATAGAAAATTCGAATGAGTTTTGGTTTAGTTCAGGTTCCACCAACCTTTATTGATCTTCCCCATGACGGCGACCTCCAGGTACTTCCTGTTGTCCTGTTTGCTGTAGAGACCCAGCAGGACTCCACCCAGCTTCGACGGCAACCGTAGCGTCGACACCACGTAGACATCACTGAGCGCGCTCAGACCACCGGACAGCTTCTCCACCGCCGCTACGCTCTGCCTCGAATCCTGAAGGCTCAACACGTCAATCACTGAGGAGGAGGAGGAGGA
>NW_019474687.1:0-1622 GCF_002814215.2 Seriola lalandi dorsalis | reverse complement strand
GGCCAGTTAAATATGTGCAAGAGGACATTCATGGTAGGTTGTTTTGTAAATGTTCTATTTTTCCTCACAGTCGTTGAGACATATTATAGCGCTGGGGTAATTAACTGAAAAAAACCACATGTAAAACCTCTCTAGACTTAGTCATGTTGGTCAATTCGATAATTACTTTCTCCAATATATGCGTCACCTTTTAAAAAAGTAAAATAAAATAAAAAATATGACCTTGTGTTCAGTCAGGTTTCTCCACCCCGTCCAACTGATGTTATTCCACGTTCACTCAAAGTGAAGCTGGTAACGGACGGTGATGGATGACACAAGTGCAAACACTGGGCCTCAGACTGTGTCCACACTAATAGGTTTTCATCGCTTTTACTACATTTATACCTGGCATCCACTGCTCCGAATTTCGAGCCCCTTAAACGGAGACTTTTGGAGACGGCGATGCAGACAGACACCTCGCCTCCTCACTGGCTCTTGACAGTCACGACTACCAGACGGTGGTGAATGCAACATGGATTGTGACCAAAGGTTACAACACCAATTTGTTGAATCACTTGGAGCACAGTCATATTGCCAAATATGAAGAGTGCATGACTCGAGAAGAGGAAAGACCGATAAGCGCAGATGTAATCGTTCATGAATCGTAATCAAAGTAAAATCCTGAAATAATCGTGATACTGATTTGTTGTCATATGGCCCAGCCAAACCTGGACCGTACTTCATGGTCTCACCAGTACCTGTAGCCATACACCCCTACCTCTTGTATTTTATTAACAGTATGCTGATTTCAGTCACACCCAGTTGGGAGATCCAGCTTATCAAGACGTACTGCCCCGACCTGAGAAGAAACCTCACATGTTTTTACTAACAAGGCCCTGCAGTGGCACTGTACTTGTCGGGACTGCCATGACAGTCTATCAGAAAAACATAAAACACAGCCTCTTTTTGTAATTGAATTTCTGAAACATAATGTCACATTAAAACTTTATTCCAGGAAAAATTACAAACTGTAATGACTGTCTGGGATTCTTATTATACAGAGGTCCCTTTGCTGAAATACAAGGTACCTACATTGCATTTTGTAGATGAATTAGATTATGTATTTCAGCTATTTTGCCTTTAATTGGTTGTCACAGCTCATCTGTTGTAGAAACCAGGCTGTTTACCCCTTAAACGCTTTCTGAGAAGACAAACAACTTTCACAAACCAGAGGGAAATCAAATTTTTTTAGGTCACAGAAGTAGTTCAACCCTGTTATGAAAAGTCATGGGAATTTGTAATGTTAAGGGCACAGTAGGATCCCTAATAAAAAGGAAATGACTGAAAGGAAATGAATGTATTTTTTAAGATGCTACTCAATGAATAAATCTGATTTGCAGCCAGTTATTGCCCCATCTGTCTTTGGTCGAGACATTTAGCCACATAGGAGGGAATTTGTTTTTTATGATCGTGAACTGCTGCTGATAATGACTTCATATTGTTCCGTAAAATACATGCATGGAATCAGAAAGGACACACTCACACATGCCACCTTACTGTGTGTGTCTGTGTGCTGCTGTTGGCGACTGGGCCGGTCTGCGCTGTGTCTGGCAGGCTACTAGGTCTCTGGGTTGCTCTGATAG
>NW_019474686.1:0-1622 GCF_002814215.2 Seriola lalandi dorsalis | reverse complement strand
GAGGATGGCAACACTTGCGCTCCAGTCACATTGCTGTACCCCTCCCCCACGCACTAACATGGCGCCCAGGAGTCTGCATTTTGAGCGTTTAATATATGTACTGGATAACACAACATGAGTATAACTACATTGGCGCTGTGTGAGTGCCTGTGCACTTTGCACTGAAAATCAGGTGCAAGTGAAGTGTGCGCTCATTATGAGTAGGCGCACCAAGCGTATGATACGAGCTACTGCAAACTTAAGACAGAATTCATCACACAAGAAGCTAGTAGTACCCGAGGGTTCCATCAAAACACACCGAGGCAAGCATGTGTTAGCCAAACAGGCTAACGCGTGCAGCCCTATGAGTATGGTCCACTTTCACAAGCATTGTTATCCTATAAAGATTTACAATAATAATAATAATAATAATACACAAATCGGTTATGTTGAATCACAACATCTGGTGAAATATCTTTAAAGACGCACAGAGCCAGCATGCTAACGTTAACTCTCCATCCACCTCAAAGCAATGCTTTCTCTTATCTTAGCCAACTTAGCTGCGCTGGTATAGCTTACTCATACATGCTAACAGATTAAATATCAGTGTGTGTTCCCGGGTGCTTGCAGATACCGCCATTTCCACTTAAGCACACATAATATGGTCAGCCAAGCCAATGTCAATAATGTAACTTAACGATATCTACTCGTCGTTGTGTTAGCGTTAGCAGCTAACTCAGCAGCTCGCGGGATAGCAAAGGCGCGCGGCCTGCTGGAACCCCATGTGCTGCTGTGCTTTGTTCTGGAGGCACTTCCAAGTGTACACCACTGCGCACAAATTACGTGAAAACTTGTAATTCTGTCAACATGTGGCCGACAACAGGGCCACACGAGTCTATAACTTGCAGCTACTAACGAAGTGTGCAACGCGTAATTTTCACGAGTGCGTCTCACTTCCCCAAGGTACCGACTTGAGGTGTAGCAGCAAGACAAGCTTTTCAAATCTCCCTCATTCTCCAACCATGGAGGAGAGGTTGCCATGCGCCTCTTACAACATTGTTTTCAAATGCGGAAACTGACGATTAAAACATTTTTCTCCGAATATAAACGTGAAAGTGTGGCTCTGGTATCGCGTACAGTCTTGAGCATTTCACTTTCCTGACGTTTACCGCTTCTCCCGACAAGGCTAACAACAGGTTTCTTGCCAATAACATGCGCGTAATAAGACACTAGCTTCTAAAAATCCACCATCTTCACTCACTTGTGCAGACTTACCGTTTACTCACACTGTTTCGGGGATATCTGGAAAACTGAGAAAAGAAAAAAGACTTAACAAATTGAATAACAGCTAGGACATATAATCCAAAAAACACAACCATGTGCTGCTATTATGATTTGCTAGGAGTTTGGGAACCGTAGTAAGATTGCGAAAGTGGCGCGAGTAGAGTCTAGGTTTAACCATGTGGTGAATGAAGGGCGGCTCCCAGCCAGCGTAGCTAAACCCCAACTCCTTCATTAGCATAAATCAACTACTTCCTCTCCAAGTACCGCTCTCAAGTTTCACCGCTAGATTTAGGCTGTGGATAAACATGCAGCGGTGGTGAAATACATAAACCGCCACATTATACCTAATTCGAAAAAAA
>NW_019474685.1:0-1623 GCF_002814215.2 Seriola lalandi dorsalis | reverse complement strand
AGATGTGTTGGACATGATTTTTTTTTAATGATTAAACATTTACTTCGTGAAATTATTTCAGGTTGTGTTTTTATTCATTTTTAAACTTTTTTTTGCACATTTTACCAATAGTGGTTAGTAGTAGTAGTATAGTAAATGTATCAAATCAGAACACTAAATATGGTTGTTGAACAACATGAATTGACCTGCACAATCAAAAAGAAACATCTACTTACAGATTAAGCAGGTACTCCCTGCAACACCAGGTGCACTCTGTCACCATTGGCATTTTTATTCAACACCACAAGGCAGGTGTTTAACATCTGCACGCTACAAAGAAACCTACAAGTGATGCGAAGGGAATGGACGCAATTATTCGCGTTAACACTTCAGTGAAAGCGGGACCACAAACATCACATCATTAAATTGCCCTTTCCACATAAATGTGTGTCTTTTAGTCCTGTAAGCTGCACCATGTCTGCAGCTCTTTGTAGTGACTGAGCAATAGGAGACACCAAAAAAATTTTTTTTTTTTTAAAAGTCAAAAAAATAAATAAAACAAAATGTCCTTTCTTTTATTCATTGCTAACATCAAAGATTGGAGGTGCTTTGTCTGAACACTATCGCCCCACTCTATCTGCCATCTGGTTCCAGTTGGTTTGCGAGGAGATTACAGACAAGAAAGGAGCTTCTCGTCCAACATGTGGTCTAGACCTAACCCTCTTCACCTGCTTTTGTTCACACAAAGCTAACCACAAGCTGTGACCTACTCCACTCCCACAACCAGACCGATGACCCAGTCTGTGTACACTGTAGGGAGTTTTACACCACACACGCCACAGCATGTGGGCCTCCGCCTGGTTAAGGCTGGTTAATTGGCTCCAGAACAGGGCTCACCAAGCACTAAGGCCCAAGATCATGTTTCATTGGATGCAGGCGCCTGGTTATGGATCTGGCATTATATTGGCAATGACATCATGAGCTCACCTTGCTGGAAGAGCTTGAGTGTCTCTGTGACACGGCCGGCACGCTGTTTTTGATGTGGTTTGACTGGTGATGTGACATAAGTGTCACAGAGCAGACTGAAAAAACTAAACAATCGTGTTCCTGCCAGATTTCTGTTTTACATATTATCATAGCGTTACTCACTTATATGTTTGCCACATTTGTCAATGCAAAAACACCTTCTTGATCCACTGTTTGCAAATATAAAACAAACAACTAAACATTTAAGTTTTAACCTGCAGTCCATAGAGCCTGTAATGTTGATCACACTCTACAATACAAACAAAAAACTGATAGTTTAGTTACAGTATTGTTACACCACGGCTGGGCGACATGTCTTCAAATCAATATCACAATTACATTTGCGTTTATTGGTCTCTTTCTTTTTTTGAGCCCTGCATTAAACAAATTGGTGTTTTACCTTTGATCTCTATCCATGTTGCATTCACCACAGTCGTGGCTGATAAAACCATACCATGAGGCGGGGGCTGTGTCTGTGTCATGTTTTCCAAAAGTCCCTTCTGTCCATCCAGACCACTAAACAGGTCCAATAGGTTTTCCAAAGGTCTCCGTTTTGTGGGCTCAAAAACAGAGTAGTGGACATCTGCCGTAAACGTAGCTAAGTGAGCTGAGTGAAAA
>NW_019474684.1:0-1719 GCF_002814215.2 Seriola lalandi dorsalis | reverse complement strand
TCTACAAATCAATGATACTGAAAAGTAATCAAATGTAATAAGTTACATTGCTTTGATGAAGTAATTAAAACAGCTACTTTACTATTATATTATTCTTACTAAGAGTAATTAATAATCTGTAACCTAATACATTTTCAAAAGTAACCTTCCCAATGCTGGTGTTATTTCTGTGTTATTATAACTTGGGTCTTATTTTAATTACTTCTTAAGCCCATCAAAGTAATGGCTAAGATCAGACAGGTAGTAAACAAACCGGCAGTTTAGTCCGTCAATGGAAACCAATTCGTTCGGAGGTAAAGCTGAAAGAGCGTGAACCTGAAATGTTTTTCTTATCGAGCGAGAGAACTGAGGAGGGTTCACCTTTGTTTCCTTCTGAATACGCCTGGTTAAACTGACGGTGTGTTTCAGACCTGGATGATCATCTGACTGCTTTCCTGCCCTATGTGACAATTATTATTATATATATATATAGATATTAGCAATTATTTTTGACAAATGGAATCTTATTTTTACTGATATAAATGATGGTAAAAACTCAGAAAGCAACGCAGAGGCTGTGCAAAAAGTGACTTCCTTCACTCTCTTAATGGAACAGACTGAAGAAATGAAGATGTATTAACTGTATTAATTTGCTGTTTCAGTCGTGTCTGACAGGACAAAGACACAAGTTTAAAATGTTAAATTACTAAAAGAAAAACTGCAGAATACGATGCAATATTCTTGTGGTTTCCTGAAGATAATGTGTGTCCAGTTTGTGACCAAAATCTGCAGCATTTCTGATGAGTTTTTCTGTAAGTGGCGTTCAGATTATAAACCCTGATGTTCCACAGAGCAGATGAAAACAAGATTATCTTAATATCTACACAAACAATACCTTCAAAACATGAGCAATAACAGTCCGTGGGGCCAGACATTATCCAATCAAATGTCATTCAGCTGAGAGACCTTCGGTGTCTGTCAGCTCCCAGTGTGTGTGACAGCCTCAAGACAAACAACAGCTGATGTTTAAATGTCAATAAGCCGTCAGATCAGCCCGTGTGATAAGGTTTGCGAGTCGCCATCGATAAGAGCGGCGCTCGGAGATTTTTGGACCGTTTCAGCTTCACGGGACAGTGACACAAAGTGAAGCCAACATTTTGGCAGAGCTCGTCGACAGCGCCGGCCCGAGCTCGGCCTGAATTCATACATTCTTTATGAGCGTGTTATTGAAAAAGTCTCATTATGTTCATCAAAGAACTATTGGGACCAATGTTTCTTTGCCCGATATTGTGTACAGTACAAGAGACATTATTTAAGAAGGCACTTCATCGGATTACATCCACACACAGCAATGAGTTGTTTTATTAGCTCGCCGCTATTGTTTACAGCATAAATAGGTTAGGCGTTTGCAATTGTGTGAAAATGTGATGTGGATCAAGTTGATGGGCCTGTTGAGTAGCGTTATTGCGGTCTGCGGTTCCCGGGAACACTCGGGAAATGATGCTCCCCCTGTCAGCGCTGCAAAGCCCCTCTGCCTCTGGATCTATGGGTAATTACTGAGACTGTGCTGACTCAGGACGTACACACACACACACACACACACACACACACACACACACACACACACACACACACACACACCCCTGCACACAAGCAAACAGCTCTGAACACAGACACACAAGTCTCACACACATGCTGTGGACTTCCACTGCAGACGGGACTGTGAGAGCTGCTCCGGAG
>NW_019474683.1:0-2479 GCF_002814215.2 Seriola lalandi dorsalis | reverse complement strand
TATGTACAAATATGTATTTAATCTGTACACAGCCCCATTTGTTAATATAAGTTTAAAAGCCAGGTATAAGAGGAAGAAAACAGCCTCATCCCACAACTTTCATCCCTCAGGCTACCATGTATGAGATTTTCCATCACAACAAAACATGCAAGAAAATGCCTTTGAAGGCAGATTTCCAGCCTCTGGGAATCCCAAAAACTGCATCCCTGCTGGGCCAGTCTGTTCTGGGCAGCTCGTCTGGACCCGGACAAGGACTCCTGGTCAACACCTGGATCGGGGATCTGCCCGACAAACAAGGTGAGAGAGGATGTAACGGTTTCAAAGTGTCACCACTGCGTATTGATCCATGCCATTTTATTGACACAGTTACTTTCGTCTCTGTCCCTCCAGGAAAGTTCATGACCACAGTCACTGAATTCGGATGCATTCCTATCACCACTTTGTACCACACTGACCAGTTTGGATGGATGATGACAAAGTAAGATTTAGATCGACACTGTAAAAACCACTTGATATGGCAGCAAAGGCAGTATAATAGTGACAAGCCAGAAACCGACTTTTGAAAATCAGAAATATTTCTATCTTGCCAAATGATAATTATGTCACTGTCTTTCTGTTCACTAGCTTCTTTAACAATGTCATTGGGATTTCGGACCCCAGTCAGCTCAACCCTCCGGACTTCTGCCCAGAGACGGAGGACAGTACAGAGGAGCCAGCAGACTTTCTTAGCTTGTTCCTTACAATGCATTAAAGGCCTGGTTTAACTGATGTCTCAAACCTTACTGAATCAGAGCTTTGGTGTTTGTTAAATGTATTCCTGCTACAAACAACTTTCAAATGTTTTTTTTATAATCAGTTAATGCAACTTGAAAAGAAAAAAAAAGAAAAGAATGATACCAGATGACTTCAACTTTCTCTCCGGCATACACAGTTATGGTTGTCAGTTTTCTTTACCAACATGGCCCAAATTATGACTGTACCTACATTGCTGCTAAATAAACAGGCTTTTGTCTCCCATTTTCTAACAATGTACTGTGTGACCACATGCATTTTTATCAATTAAAAATATAAAAATTCTAAAGAAATGTATTTATTTTACCTTGTCTCTGTGCATAATGACAATGTACAACACACACATGAAAACAAAACAATGTACAAAAAAGCCCAAATCTGGACCTTTCCTTCTCCTTTTGGCACTGATGCCTTTGTGATGGGGAACGCTCCCCTAGTGTAGGTGAATGTGGGTAGTGTTAATGAACGCAGCTCGCAGGCCTGGTGCTTTCTCCATCCAACTCCCTAAGGACAAGTTTCCTGTGTTTGTTGTTCGGGGATACATGTAGTTCAAGTCAATTGCCAAACAAAACTCAGCATTTTATACTGTTTACTCAATCACCGCCTCCATTTTAGTTTTGCTGGTTGCTGTCCTGCCCTCCCTTGGGTGTTAGTGCCCCACACCAGAGGTGGTGAGTAGGGCCACAATAACCGTTTATTTTTATCGCAGCATTATGACCATTGTAGGTTCACCCGCTGCTGTTTTTGTCGCTATTGGTTTTGCTCCTTTTTGCTTTGCTTTTCCTTATGGTTTGTATTGCTTCTGCATTGAATTTGCTTCCATCATACAGTCAACTGAGTTGTTTGTTTGATTAATTTTTGTATTAGTCCTTTTTGCATGCCATCTTGCTTGGAGGCTATGCACCCCTGGTGAGGTCCCTACCCTTAATGCATGTGAGTAAAAGCACTGGGATATGAATGTTGTTTGCACTACTTTTGCTGTGATGTTTGCTGTGCTGCACCTGAGGTAACAGGGCGGTAGCACCCCCTGGGACTCCTCAGTACAGTCTGCTTCTCCATAAGTGGCTTCAGAAAGTAAACTGCATCTGATTTTCCTCTGAGGGATGGCTTCAGTTCTCTTCTTTTTTTTATTTTTGAGGAATATAAAATGATTAATTTGCCATTTTGACACAAATGTGTTGCAAACGCTCCACTCGGGTTAAAACCACCTCTTTAATTTTGTCAGCATCCTCACCACTGCTGAACCGAGGCCTTTCTGTGGTACTTTTTTTTCAGCCGGAAGTATTGAAAGTCCACTGACAGTCCTTCTCTAAGTACAGTATTGCACATGGGAAAGCACATCTGCCTGATCTTGTAACAATAAGAGCTTCCACCTTGATGTTCTTCTACTCAACAGCACTGCAGTGATATCTACAGAAAATGTCATGTACAGCACAAAGACTGTATAATGACATCCTGTCCTCCATGGTGTTATGTATTTAACTACAAGAATCACTTATGCTGCAAGAGGCCACCGAATGTGGACTTCAACCTGCTGTTGGGCAGCTCATCTGGCCCAGGACATATAGAGAAATGGTACAGTAAGAGGAAATTAGACAGAAAATCACAAAGTCATGTGGTGTACTGCCGCACATGACTTTCTGTGATTCTGCCTTTATGTTTATAGCTCATGAACCTGCTTGTCTGG
>NW_019474682.1:0-1624 GCF_002814215.2 Seriola lalandi dorsalis | reverse complement strand
GCTGATGACAGAGGGAGGGGGTGAACGAGCCACGGAGAGGCTGCGAATAGAAAGGCGTGAATGAAAAAAAAAAAGAAGAACATACAGTGATATATATAATACTGTTTATAACAGCTGCTGGCACTGCACTGGTAACATTTTTATCTCAGGCACAAGCCCACTGGTGTAATAGTGTTCACGTTCAGAGACCTCTGCAGGAAGTAGAATGAATGTGAGCTGAGGGTAGGGTCAATCTGTCAATTCATTTTGCTCATTTGCACAACAGATCTCATTTCATATGTCTGGAAATCACCACAACAAAAGGAGACGGCCAGTCCACACGATGCCAAGTGGGGATCTGGATCCCCAACACAACACTATTTAGATTAAATAACCAGTGAAGCTGGTGGAGACAGAAGGGAAGGTGTGAATGCTCAAAACAAAACACGCATGTGACTACAAATCATCCAGCAAGGCGAAACATTTATTGGCATAATGAGTTAAATTTGGCTGTCTGCATGTATGTGCACTTGGGAATAGAAAACCAGTTCCAGGTTATTTGTTTTGAGGTTTTGTTTGTGATCAAAAGTGCTGATGCTGACTGAATAAAACCACTGAAATAAATAGCATCAACCCACAAAAAAACTTTGTTACTGAGATAATTTGTGAGGGTGGTTTTCTCCAACAAAAAGTCATGGCTGAAAAAGGAGAATATAAAATTTGCTTTTAACAATTCTTCCTTCTCTCATCATATAAAGACAAAAAGAGCAGAGTCAGCCCCTGTCTCTCTGCTCTGTTGTCTAATCAGGATTAATTAGCCCACCTTTTCCCTAGTAACACCTGGTGAACTGCTTCTAACATTTGTTTGGAGCTTCACAAAGAGCATGAATGTCAGAGCCAGAAGCCAACAAGCTGCATTGCTCTAGGTCATTGTTCTCTAAAGAAGATCTGAGGCCGCAAGTAAAACTCCTCTCTGATTATGTCATGATGAAGCGGCAAACACTGGAAACATTTGATCATAAATAGATAATTATATGACCAATGCTGAAAATCTGCACTGCACTGAAATCCAACAAGAGAAATGTATCATATGTTGAATTTGTATCTGAACATCCCTGAGTGTCTCTCCCGCTGTATCACAGCCCACATCTGTTTCTGCTGTGATGGCGTTCTACATTCATAAGCTCCGCTGGTTCTCAAAGAACAAACACAGATCTGCACAGAGATAATGTTTTTGGTAATTTGGAGCAATCGCTTGTGTGAAATGAGCTTCAATAGGGTTTTGATTGCAATATCTATTTCAACAGGTCAGTCATTTACCTACTTGAAAAGCGAGCCAGGGGGGAGAGAGAGAGAGAGAGAGAAAGAGAGACATGCGTTCACATTAAATAGCCTTCCAGCAGTTTACGGAGCATAATCGATTCTCCAACTAAAACACCTTTTGGTTACTTCACTGCTATAAACTGAGACACATTATATTGACTAATAGTTTTTTCAGATACACTGCATAATCACTATACCAAAATACTACTGGGAGTCAGATGGAATCTAACTACAGGCATGAAGCAAGGAGATACCAGTGGACAGCTTTTACTGTGAAAGCGTAATAACAGGATGTGCTGAGTGTTGATAAAGAATATGCTTA
>NW_019474681.1:0-1624 GCF_002814215.2 Seriola lalandi dorsalis | reverse complement strand
CTGCTGCCACTGTCCTGGACATTGAGGAATGTTTTCACACTGGAGTGAGGGAACTGTTCGTAATAAGAGCCTGAGGTGTTTCTTTAGAAAAGGGAAAGACTTTGTGAGGATATCCACAGGCCTTTCAACAATCCATTTTCTCCAGACATCAAAAATACCCCTGGCTTTGTGATAGGTACAGACGCAAAGCCTGCGTTTCTTAGAAGATAGCGAGTGCCCTCTGAGAACTAGTCCTTTGTCTGCATTTCCTGCCTTCACACTGTAACAACCCAAGAAAAATACAGACCCTGGACTAGTGATTTGACGGCACTTAGACGTGGTAGATGTGGTAGATGTGTGTTTTGTTCCGATGCATTTACCTTCAGCACTTGGCGTAGATTTTCCGGATGTCAAACCTTTCTCCTCGCAGCAATCAGCAGAGTCATTCAGAATCCCACTAATTTACAATTCTTAAAAACCTCTCTCAGTAGCAAGTTCCCTTTTAATCCCAGACAAGCCCGGCTAGTCCTTTTTCCACTTCGGAGGTTCCCAGCCAATCAGCGCTGAAGCCCATTACAGCAGTCACGGTCACCATGAAAACGACCCCATACAGTCGCCAGAGAGCGGCAGGTGCCTGAGGAGAAATTGTGCTTTGAGTCTCAAAGTAACGCTGCCGCCATTTTGTTAAAAATGAAACAAACAAAAAAAAACAACAAAAACAACAACAAAAAAAAACCACGTGTGAATGTGCAAATAAAGAGAAGTTCACTTTTTTATATTGTAATACAGGAAAACGTAGGCTGGCATTAATCAGATTACAATGTTGTGTTTTTTTTAATTTATTTACTTTTCAAATGTATTTATTTTAACATTAAAATATATTATTTATCTACCTAATTTATTAGTGTGCATTTGTAGGCCTTTGCTCAATAAGCTACTGTGCCGTTTTTTTATTCTTTTTTTTAAACAGTGGAATTTTTACTGCAGCGTTTTGCTTGTGTAGATAAATAGTCAGATGTAATTCAGCCTGACAACAAGAGAGGGTTATTGGTTATGACTAATCAGTGGGGACACACACTCAGCAACCCTACTCTCATGTAACAGACACTGCTAACCAGATTATGTTGCTGAAGAGCTTGTCATAACCCAACTGTGAATGCACAGACGGAGCCCGTGTAGATGGAAGGGCAGCATTCCTCAAGTGCTGCACTTGCGAAACGAAGGAGTCTGTATTGTAATGTATATTTATAATACATGCCGGTTATGGAATGTGCGTGCGTGTGCACAAGCGTGTATGAGCCTGCGTGTGTGCGCGTGTGCGTGTGTGTGAGTGAGTGAGTGAGTGAGTGAGTGAGCAAGGGGAGAAAAAAAACAACCATATGTGTGCACATGTATTGTGTGCGTATGTATGTAGAATGTGTTTGTCCGCGCTTTTCGAGTATGTGGCGTTTAGAAATTTCGTACCCGTTAAGGAGTCGTTTGTAGGATCTGAATATGCAAGTGCGTATGAGAGAATGTGCTCTTCTGTAATGTTAGCTTACGTTAACGGGGTTTGGGAAGAGCGGACGAAAAGCATTTACTGGTGTTGAAGACAACCACAAGAAATGTGTTTACCTTTGACAAGAATGAATAATTAAAAAAAAAA
>NW_019474680.1:0-1624 GCF_002814215.2 Seriola lalandi dorsalis | reverse complement strand
GCGTCCTACCATCGGAGAGACTCTGACAATAAACTCCACGGAGGAAGAGCTTCGGGGACTTGCTGCCTTAACTGCAGGAAAGCTGTGTGTGTGCTGAACGTGAACAGGCTTGTCAGGCACAGTGGCTGCCCTGTGATACCGTCTTTAGATACGCACAAAGAACTCGCAGTAAAAGCAGTTTCTCTGATGTACTTCCTTACTGCGAAAGGGGCATGATTTGAACTTGGTTTCTCTTTATTACCTATCAGGCAAGCCAACATGTATCATCTTTTTTTTATTTAGGCAGGAAAACCCTGGGAGAATTAAACAACAAAAGTGGTCCTTGTTATTAATGATTAGAACGACACAGAAACATTTTTGTATATTTTCTTTTCCTTTAGCCCTCTTAGCAGCAACTATAACAATGATGGTCTGTCTGTCAGTCCACCACTTAGATAGATTGATGTTCATGGTCAACAGGAAATGAATCCTACAGACTTTGTTGATTCCTGACATCAAGCACAACCATGAGGTTGACATCTTTGGTTTTAAGTGACATATCTTAAATGTCTAAACATCAGCATGTTAAAAGTGTCATTATCAGACTATGAGCATGCTGTTGTTAGCTCGAAGCAGAGTTGTGCCCTACTGTAGCAGCTAGCGTGTAGACTCAGGTTATGAAAGTTGTTCTCAGTAAGAAAAATCGTCACAGGCTCATATGAGTTGTGGTGTTTTTCTGTATAACAAGTTTTTTTTGTGAAAAAACAAAACAAACAAAAAAAGAGGCCAAGGACAGGCCAATCAATTACAGCACAAAACTGTTGTGACTGGGAACGACAGTGTAGGAACTTTATGACTACCCACTTAGCAACAACAATATCACTAGACGAAAAAAAAAAATCTTTCATTAATGTCTTTCAAGTACATGATACATAAATGAGATCTATCTTTTGTATACTGAACATCTTTTCAGTGCAAAAAACATTTGAATGAAATAAAGACACACAGCTGCATAGAACTAATTTTGCTGTATGGTCTCCTATCAGTAATTGCTCTCTAATGGCAGAGGGAGATTTTCTGGCATGGCTTGGGTTCTCTAATGTCCAAGAGGACAAGGTCAAAGTTAATTACTACCAATTACCCCAAATTCTGACTAATCATTTGGGTCCTCTATGATGGCAGTGAAGAGCGTTGTGTCTGACCCTCTTTTGAAACCTTCCCATAAATACTCAATTGAGATCATACTGAATGTGGTTATTCAGACGGCCTGGCCATATGGTTAACATCATTGTTATGGTGCTCAGCCTACTGGGTCACCACTTATGTGTACTTCAGTAATAGAGACAGTGTCAACCTGGAAGAAGCCAGCGTAGGCAAAAAAAACAAAACAAAAAAAAAACTTTTATGTTTTACTCCTAAATTGTTATTGATTTAGCCACCCATCACCCAGATTTTTCATTCACTTAGATTCATCTGCTGTCAACAGAGTTCCACGCGTTGGTGTAGATTTGAGGACTAGTTTTCCAACTCTATATGTATTTATGTCGCGCAGTGATGTGGAGGACAGTTTTGTGCATTGTCCCGGGAGCAATTTCTGCAAAGTGTCCCTAAAGGTTAAGCAGTGATGGAAAAAAAAAAAAAAAAA
>NW_019474679.1:0-1624 GCF_002814215.2 Seriola lalandi dorsalis | reverse complement strand
ACCAACGAAAGGTAACAGAAGTCTAATAATGAGAGGCAAATGGAAGTCTCTCCAGGAATGGCTAATCTTAACGGAGAGCGGCAGGAGCAAGCGGAGAATAACCTTTCGGCATAAAAGAGGGATTACCGAGACACTTCAGTGGCGAAGGAAAAACCATTGCACGCACAAATAAACAGCCTGAGAGCACTAAGAGCTTGTGGGTTGCAATTTAATCAAGGGACACTGGTGTGTGTATTAGTTTAAGAAAAATAAACTAATCCTACAACAGCTATAAATTGCTCAATTATAATGAGGACATGGCTCTTCACAAACCATCACTTTTCTTCCATCATTTTTACTTCACCATTATGCACCTGTGTATTGCCTGAATAGACCCACAGGCCTATCTCATTCCAGCACAAAGTGGCATCTGTTAATCCAAAATGTAGCAGCCTGGAGCACAGGGACGGGTCCAAATATGTAAGAAAGCATTTAACAGGCTTCGAGTCTGCTGTAGCTACTGTCTCTTAATATACCCAAATGTAGCTGCGCTTGGGTCCTCTGCTATCACACTAACTCAGAACTTATTGATATTTAGTTTGTAAGCTCACAGCACCCGATGGTAGAAAGTAACATTTACTCAAGTACTGTGCTTAAATACAGGTACCTGCACTTTACCTGTACTTTACTTTCCATTTAATGCCACTGTCTACTTCTACTCTGCTACATCCATCTGATAGCTCTAGTTACTGATTTAGATTGAAATGATTAGCTTATAAACTACAATTCATGCATGCAAAATTAAACCAGAGGTTCCAACCTTTTTGACTTGGTTCCTTAGAAAAAAGCAGGGTCTGGCTGGGGCTCCTTGTCACATGACTGTGAGTTGTTAACAGTTCCCTCAAAGAGTGATTTCCCTTCTAAACTGCTCACATTGTTTAATTTAAATAACCATTTGAGGCCCACAAAGGTAGAGAAAAGAGAGAAGTACAAAAACTTGTGTGGTAGAATGTTTTTCTTTCTCTCCTCTTCCATTTATCATCTCACAATCGCTCAGATTTATGTTATAAACTTTCTTTCTTTTTTTTGTGGGTGGGGGGGTGGACACCACTGGACTTAACTACCAAACTGTAAATAAAGTAATTAAAACTGGCTCCACCTCGAGCAGCTACAACAGTAAAATGCTGCTCATGTATTTATGTGTCAATATTTATGACCTATAATGTCATTTATAATATTACATCAATCACAACAGAGTTTTTCTGCAGAACGACAGTCCTTTTACTTTTGATACTTGTAGTACATTTATCTGATAATACTCAGGATATTAAATGCAGGACTTTCACTGAAGTGAAAGGTTCTTTCACCGACAGCACCTCTGTGTTTCTAAGCTTGTCAAGTAATGATAATGTGAAGACCTCTCCGAAAGAAGAGGAGAGGTCTGGATCTAGAGGGAAATCCAGGATGCCACAAACTGGTCATATGTCCTGCTGACAGAAAGTTTCTAAAATTGGACCGTGTTTCCTCTTAGAACAGCCAATCACAATGCATCAGCAGGCCAGTGAGGAAAAACACCATTACCCTTATTATTTATGGCACATGCATAGTCTGAGTTTGATAGAGGAGGGATCTGTTTGGGGAAGTA